>NC_067150.1:51026401-51323901 GCF_903995435.1 Acomys russatus
ATTAAGATCTATTTTATTTTCAGTATACCACATGCATGTAGTGCCCTTGGAGGACAGAGAAAGGGCATCAGATCTCCTGGAACTGGAGTTATAGATGATTTTTAGCTGCCACATGAGAACTAGAAATTGAACCCAATTCCTTTGAAAGAGCAGCTAGTACTCCTTTTTTTTTTTTTTTTTTTTTTCTTGGTTTTTTCGAGATAGGGTCTCTCTGTGTAGTTCTGGCTGTCCTGGACTCACTTTGTAGATCAGGCTGGCCTCAAACTTACAGCGGTCTGCCTGCCTCTGCCTCCCAAGTGCTGGCATTAAAGGCATGCGCCACCACCACCCGACTTGCAGCCAGTACTTTTAATTGTGGAGTTATTTCTCTAGACCCTAGAGCATATTTTTATTTTAGTTATTGCTAGTTTCATAAGCTATGAATTGACATTGACATCGGTATAAAAATTGTTTCCCTAGCTTTTGGTAGGTTCAAACTGAAAATTGTAAGACTGTAATTCTTAACATGCTTGACTTATATTTGTTAACTGTTAACAATTGCATGCATTTACATTTCTACTATAAATTTTTTGTTTTTCAAAACAGGGTTTCTCTGTGTAGCCTTGGCTGTCCTGGACTCGCTTTGTAGACCAGGCTGGCCTTGAACTCACAGTGATCCACCTGCCTCTGCCTCCGGAGTGCTGAGATTAAAGGCATGCACCACCATGCCTAGCTATACTATAAATACTTAAAAATTTATTTTCAAGTCAGAAAAATGGCTCTTTATTTCCGAATAGTATCACGCTTTTCTACAGATCCGCATTAGTATTTTCCCAGTCAAGGTATTTGATTTTTGATAGAGTAAAAACCCTTAATTTTCTATGATTAGTCATTCAATTGTGCCAGCTGTGTATTTTATAGGTTAAAAAAATTAATAGAATATTCTTCAGACCAATTTTAGTTTACAGCAGAAGGAAATGAAAATTACGGAGAGTTCCCATGCATCATTTCCATCTCTTCAAACATGGCTTCCCCGTTATAAATATCTCTTGTTAGTGTGTGTGTTAAAGTTGATGAGCAGTCTTGTTGCTGCATTTTTATTAATTGTTAAATCCATAACTTGTATTAAAGTTTGCTCATTGTGTTATACATTCTGCTGGCTTTGAGAAATGCAGAGATGATGTTTATAAACTCTGCTTTAGTACATAAAACATAGTTTTACTGTGTTAAAAATCTTGTGTTTGGCTTATTCAGCCCTGCTACCTTCCAGATCTTGGTAACTACTGACATTTTAATATTACCTCCATATCACTTTTTCCAAAATGTAGAGTTGGAATCATATTGTATGTAGCCTTTTCAGGTTGGATTCTTTAAGCTAACTGTGTACTTAAGGCTTGTCAATCGGTGTACCTTGCTTTCATTGGGGTAACATTTAGTTATGTAATTATTTTAGAGATGATTGACATCTTTGTACTTTTTACAACTACATTTTTTGTATATTTTCTTGAGTTTATTTTTAAGTATTATGAATGCATTTTTTGTCTTGCATCATATATATATTTTTACTGCTTATTGTTTGTATGTGTGGTGCTATTGCTTTTCATAGTTTTACATCTAGTGCCTTGACTTATTGTTTGTACTTTACTGTTGTCTTACTTGTTCAAGGTATATTATAGTGCTTGCGTTGGCCTTTGGGTTATATCCCACCCAGTCCTACTCTTGGCCCAAACTCCCTGTTTCTGGTTCTGTGGAGAACAGTAACAAACTGTACTCTAAGCTGTCACTGCCATGAACTGAGCCACTCTGCCACAATGGTCTGTCTCCTGAACCATGACTAAAACGAAATCATTCCTTCCATAGTCCCCCTGCCCCCGCCCTGTAATGTAGTCTGCCTCAGCAATGAGAAAATGTAACTAATACAGTTCACCTTTCCATTGCTGTGACAAAATATCAAAGATAAAAATGGAAATATTTTATTTTGGTTCACAGTTGCAGAAATATAGATCTATGATTGATTGGCTTGTGGTTTGTGATCCTGTGGCAGGCAAGGGTGTCATTGCTGGAATTGTGGGAAAGACCACAATGTTATAACCACATGATGGTCAGAAAGCAAGCAAAGGAGGGGTGTGAGGGTAGGGAGAGGGAGAGAAGCCAGTATCCCTTACAAAGGCACACTTTACCTAATTTTCTACCACTGAGGCTGTCTCCTTTTTACTAGCACTATAGGCTGGTGATTCAGTCTTTAGCCTATGGGCCTTTGTAGAGGATATTTTTTAAAATTTATTTTTATATGTTCATTCTTGTTCTGCCTGCATCTATATCTATGTAAGGATGTTGGATCCCGGGCACAGGAGTTGTAGCCATTTGTGAGCTGTCATGTGGGTGCTGGGAATTGAACCCTGGTCTTTTGCAAGAACAGTCAGTGTTCTTAACTGCTGAGTGATCTCTCCAGCCCCTATAGAGGATATTTAAAAGCCAAGCCACTACAAATACCAATATAAAATTATTTTTGTCTTTTATGTCAATACTTGTTTTCTCTATTAAGTAACACTCTAGCTAATGAACTTTTAAAGTATATAAATGTTACATTGTTTTTTAAAAATTATTATGCTTATTTTTTAACATATACATTTATATTATCACACATGAATAAGATAAACTACATGTAGCAGGAAGAACTGTGAGACAGTCATGAGTTATATGAATGTTACATGCATAGTGATTTGGCTGTTTGTAAAGAACTCTTATTGACTAAACCTTGATTTTAATTTTCTTGAGTATTATATATTAATTAAAAATTTTTTTTATTTGAGACAGCGTTCCTCTGTGTAGCTTTGCCTGTCCTGGACTCGTTTTGTAGACCTGGCCAGCCTTGAACTCACAGAGATCTGCCTGCCTCTCTCTCCCAGAGTCCTGGAATTACAGGCTTGCTCTACTGTACCTGGGTTACATGTTAAATTTTATCACAGGTGTTTTTGAGATCTATGTCTCTTTATTCTGAAATACATTGGTATTACAGTTTTTTCTCTCTAATATTGAATTGTTTTGCATTCCAGGAAAAATGGTCAGTACAAACACACACATGCATATATACACATACATATAAATTGTTATTCTATTTGATGGTTTTTATTATGATTTTTGTGACCCTGTTAATAAGTAGATCGATTACTTCTCTTTTATGATATGTAAATTATATCTCAGTCTTATGTACTATTGAATTTACATTAAAAAAGCACCAGGTGTGGTGGCACATGCCTGTAATCCAAGCACTTGGGAGGCAGAGGCAGGCGAATCTCTATAGGAAGTAGATATATGTGTAAGTTGGTTATAGCAAATGATAAGTTGATTGATTAAAGTATGCTGGAGGTCTTCTAAAAAACTTTGGCATTTATGTTGACTATTAAAAATTTGCCAAGTGGAAGGACTGAGAAATCATTTTATGAAGTGAGTAATTGTCTTTAGTAAATGATTGTCATCATAACAACAGCTGTGTGTGAAGAGGCAAGATAAAAACGGGCATAGAATTGTCAAAGACATTAGCTTGATGAAATAGAATAGAAAACTAATATTTATAGATATCTTGACATGAAGTAAATTTTAGGTAATTTTATTTAAAAAGTCAAATGTATACAAAATAGAGAAAAATTATGTCGAGCAAGGACATCCTAGGTAGATACAACAATGATTAGTTTTCCAATATTTAATTTCTCTGTCCTTTCTTTTTCTATGCTAGTTTTAAATAGAATCTCAGACACTGTGGTAAGCGGACAGATAAATGTAGAGGCTTAATCTGCTTAGTTGATTCTCTGAACTGAAAATCAATCCTTGTACTAGTAGAACTCATGGATTAGGATGGAAGAAAAAGAGATGTCTAGGAAGTAGTAAAATTGAAATTAAGCCTGTATAGTAAAGTCAGACATGGGTTCATATTCATACGAGGACTATATTGCTGATTACTAGAGTATGGTTTTGTTTTGCTTTTATTTTTACTTTTTAAAACGGCTTTATTTTGTATTTTTTACTCTTGATATGTTCACCTGCTTATCTCATTACCTAGCCATTTGATGACTTAGGATTTTGAGACTTTAACATGGACAGTTCTAATATCATCTAACAATTATAATGGTGAATGTACTGCTGCTCTCTGGAGAATGCTCCTTATACTTTAACTGTCTAAATAAATAAAAATCTGTATTAAACTTTATTATTTATATAAAACAGTTTTTATTATTTATACCAACCAATTTTATTTTCTTCCAGGGCCTATGTTGAAAAATATCTACTGGAAAAATCTAGACTTGTTTATCAAGAGCATAATGAACGGTATTTTTTTTTTATTTGTATAAGTAGATCACATTTACAGCATCACACATTCCCTTTATGTTCTTTATTTTAATTCACTGTATATTATACATAGTTATTATATGTAACTACTATTTCCTTCTTGGGTGGAATACTATTTTTTAAAGGCAGTTGGGAGATTTTTATTAGATATGCAGGACTGTCGTTCTTTCTCAGTTCTAGATTGAGGAGAGGAAAAGTGGTTTTTCAGGTGGTAACTCATTCTTCTTTGATCCATCTGCTTTTGTAAACCATGGGCCTTTCTTGTATTTCTGAGTGTTCTTTTTTTCATTTGAGAGTAGTTTTAAGCTAGGTATGGTGGTTCACACCTGCAGTCCCTGTCCTTGGGAGGCTCAGGCAGGAAGATTACCCTGAGTTCAAGGCCAGCCTAGGATATGTCAGCCTGGGCTATAGTGTTAGACCCTTTCTCCCAATCCAACCAGAAACAAAATGAGTTTTCAGAAAAGCTCTTCATTCCATTATCATGTTTGAGGTAGGTGGGACTTTAGAAATGATACATGTTTTATATTTCAGATGAAGAAACCAAATTTACAGAGGTAAATTAATTGCTTCACATGTCACTGTGGCTGGACAGTGGTGGCACACGCCTTTAATTCCAGCACTTGGGAAGCAGAGGCAGGCGGATTGCTGTGAGGTCAGGCCAGCCTGGTCTTCAAAGCGAGGTCAGGACAGCCAAGATAACACAGAGAAACCTTGTCTCGAAAAAACAAAAAACAAGACAAAACAAACAAATAAACAAAAAACCCCAAAACATGTCACTCACTGTGTTACAATAAAGTTATGACCCAGAGTATGACGTTAAATAGTCCTGAACTCTTATGTGTACCTTGAGTATCACAGCTTTCTTATGTACATAAAACTCTTTCTGTATTTATTTTAAGGCCTAAATGAAATAATACTATGCCCCTTCCCCCTGGAACTTGCCCTGTAGACCAGGCTGGACTTGAATTCAGAGATCCACCTACCTCTGCTTCCCAAGTGTTAGGATTAAAGGTGTGCACCACTGTGGCTGTTTTACTGTAGGCTTTTGACTTTTTAAAGCTTACTTGGGGTTCCGTAATGCCTCTATCTGCCTTCCAACCCTCCGACCCTAGGTAGGAGAGAAAGAAGGCTAGTAGCAAGAGGGGAAGTAGACCTTTTAGACTCAGTTCCTTGGGGCTATTCCTTCATTGTTGTCAAGATCCCAGCAGGTTAGCCAAACAGCAAACAGCAGCAGTAAAAGCAATCAACAAACAGCTTCCTGGAAGCATACTCCACAGCATTTCTTTCTAGGAGGATCTTGAAGGGACCTCTTTCTCTCTGGGCTCATCTTTATACCACACAAGGATGTTTTCTAGCTGACACAGGTCACATACCCTCTCATGAGGCTGTTATCAGCTGTGGATAAACTAAAGGCAGTGTCATATCCCACTCTTTGGATAAAAAGAAAAACATATTTACATAACATAACCAAAACTCCACTACATTTTATGTATTTATTTAGATTTCTCCCCATCATTTGTTTTTAATTTTATTATAGTGGTTGGATTTCATTTGACTATATTCAGGTTTATTTAACTGTGTAGTAATGTTTAATGTGGATTTGAGAAAATATATATACTCTTTTTGCTGTGTTCTATAGTTAAATGCTAGGTGTAGTTGGTAAATACCCCACTGGATTACTGCAAGCTTTTGGTTGATTTTTGGAGCTCTGAAGAAGTAATTCAGCGTAATTTATGAGTTTCTTTTCCATTGGTGTTAGAGAAGGCAGAAATTGCAAAAGCCTCTGCTTTCCCATTCCACTGCTTTTGTTCCCCCTTTTGGTATTCTGCATTCTATTTTGTAGGCATACTAACTGTTGAATTTGTCACATTGCCTTAAAAATGAAGCAAATCAAACATTTTACTAAGTAATGCATTCTCTTTAAAAGCAAAACAAAACAAAAAACTAACTAGAGTTAGTCATGTTCATTATATGCTTTATTCCCAACAGGAACTATCATGTGTTCTATTACCTCCTCGCAGGAGCAAGTGAAGAAGAGAGGTTAGCATTTCACCTTAAACAGCCTGAGGAGTATCATTATCTCAACCAGGTAAGAGTTCAGGAAAAAGATTTAGAAATGTAGGGGATACTTAGCTATAGTTACTGAAAGTTTTCTAGTGCGTTTTTTCTCAAACTAGATAATGGATATTAACCAGTGCCTTCATGTAGGCTGTCTAAAAATATATGTGGTGTAACTTCTAAATTTAAAAATGATTATATCCTTCATATAAATGATAAAGAATTAAATGTTTTCTGTGTATTTTGTGAGATTCTTACAAGAATATTAAGCTGTTTCATGCTACTTTCTTATCAGAAAAACGTCATATTCTTCCCGTCATGACTTACCTTTTACATACCGCAGGATGTTAAGTGTAACTGAGGATTAACGCTTACCTATTTCAGAGAGATTGCTTTGAACTTGATTTGCATGTTTTGCAGTCTAATGCACATATATCTGCTTGCTTTGATATTAGCACAGAGTGTCCTTGTATAATTTAATGAATAGTCCTCTTCAACATCCTATAGGAACCCAGGCATGATGGCTTACTCCTGTAATCCCATCATTTGGGAAGCTGAAGCAGGAGTTTGAAGCCTGCTTGATCTATGTAGTGAATTCCAGAACAGCTTGTGCTACATTGTGATTTCCTGTGCAAAAACAAAACAAAATAGAACTGATTTCATTAGTATGAAATTCCTCAAAGGCAAATGATTTAAAGGATACATTTTTCTTTAAAACTAAGAATTCAACCTTATAATGAGGAGTGATCTTGACAAATTTTCATGATACTGATTTCTCTATTCTCTATTCTTCATATTAAAATTCCAAATCCAGTTATTAATAGAATTGTTACTATATTACATCACGAAAGAATAAAACAACCTCTCATGTTTTGTTCATGGGAAAATAGAGTATTTATGGGAAAAAGTTCTTTCTGGCAATGAAAAATATGCCTAATATTTTTTCATTTAACTTACACTTAAATGAGTCAAAAATTATCTATTAAAGATTATGAAAGTAACACTATGGACTTTTCCTCAGATGTACAATATACTCTACCTGGTATTTTTTTGACTTTTAAACTTCATATTAGTATAAACTACCTTAACTTTATCTTAATAAAGTCTAGTTAATATATTAAGAACTTCAAAATCACTTTGTTTGAATGCCAGAAATTTTTACTATAAAAAATTAATCATATTTTTAAAAAGTACTGATTTAGCTCCTGAGTAACTTTTTTTAAAGCAATGTTGTAATCACTTATAAATGAGATAATTTTTACTGACTCAATTTTATAGTTCTTCTGACTTTTTGTAAAACTAGTAGCTATGACATATATACATAATGTCAATGCTTACCGGGTAAGGATCTTAGAGGTTAATACAAATATCAGAGCAACTGCACAGTGACATGTGTAAGTTGAATAGAATAATATATGATCTTCTAGAAGCTGAGTTTTTAGTTAGTGTATATTGCAATGCGAAATAACTGTAGTTTGGATAGGAGTCTTGCTTTCTGAATACTGCATCTCAGAGATCATTACAGAAGTATAATTCCTATCTAATAACTTCTACCTAACTAATGTGCCTTACTTTCAGATAACAAAGAAACCCCTCAGGCAGAGCTGGGATGATTATTGCTATGACTCTGAGCCGGTCAGTACAAATACCTACCTATTTTTGTTCCTGTTAAAGGGACTTCACATTGCTCATTTGCATCCATCTTCATCAGTCAGCTGAGGATGAGTTGCTATACCGACAGGGCTAGGAAAGAGGATCACTAGGTTTTAATTACTTTGACTTGTGTATGGTAGTTTGTTGCTTACTATTTTTGTATGTTAAGCCTAATGTTTAATCTTCATTTAACATTTACTTTCACAAACAGTAAATTGACTGCATCCCTGACCGCTAGTACTCAGGTGGCTCTGTTTGAACTCTAGATTTTTTTTTTTCCACCTTGAGTTTTTCATTGCTTTGTTTTGGTGCAGCATGACTGCCAGCCACACAATCTACCATTAAGTTGATCCGTAGCGTGATACTTATTTCTTAGAATTACTTTTTTAGGAGGCTAGAGTGATAGCTTAGTGAGTAAGACTGCTTGCTGCTTTTCTAGAGGATGGGAATTTGGTTCCCAACACCCAGTGTCAAGTGGCTTATAACTACCTGTAACTCCATCTCCAGGTATTCTGTGCCCTTTCTGGCCTCTTAAGAGCATGCACCCACATATACACAGTATATATACACATATGAATAAAATAAAAATAAATATTTAGAAAATAAAGTGATAGTACTTTTTAGGAGCTAGGGACATAGCTCATTGGAGGAAATCCACCAATTTTTAATTTTAATTTTTATTTTTAGCAAGGGTCGGGAGTGTTCAAGACTGGCTTTCTCAGTGTTATTTTGGCAGTCCTGGACTCATTTTGTAAACCAGGCTGGCCTCGAACTCCCAGCTATCTGCCTGCCTTTGCCTCTGGAGTGCTGGGATTAAAAAGCGTGTGCCAACACGCCCAGCCAGGAAATGCTTCTTGTACAAGCCCAAAACTTACTCAGATTCTTTGTACCCATATAAAAGCTGGGTGTGCTTCAGGTTTGTTGGTCTGTACTGCACAGCTGAGGTTGTACAAAGACATTTCCAGGGCTCTCCAGCTAGACAATCTTAACTGAAACAGTAAGTTCCAAGTTCATTGAGACCCTGTCACAAGTAAATAAGTTGGAGAGTGATAAAGGATGACACCTGATAGCAATTTCTGGCTTCCACATGTATTAGGTGTTAACCTTTTTTACATAATGTTCTTCTCTCTTTCTCTCTCTCTCTCTCTCTCCCCCTCCCTCTCCTCTTCCCCTCCTCTCCCCCTCCTTTCCCCCTCCCTTCCCTCCCTCCCTCTCCTCCCTCCCTCTTCCTATTCCTCCTCTCCCTCCTCCTCCTCCTCTTCTTCTTCTTCTTCTTCCTTCTCTCTCTCTCTCTCTCTCTCTCTCTCTCTCTCTCTCTCTCTCTCTCTCTTTTTGAGGCAGGGTTTCTGTTTTAGCCTAGGCTGTCCTGGACTCCAATTGTAGACCAACCTGGTCTTGTAGCTAGCTGTCTGCCTGCCTCTGCCTTCCGGGTATTGGCATCAAAGGAATCACCACCACCTGGCTGATTTTTTTTTTTTTTTTTTTTTAAATATTAGTAAGAGAAACTACTATAAACTTTTACCCTGCATGGTTGTGGTGGCACACGCCTTTAATCTCAGCACTTGGATGTCAGAGGCAGGTGGCTCTCTGAGTTCAAGGCCAGCCTAGGGTGCAGAGCAATCTCCAGAACAGCCAGGACTACACAGAGAAACCCTTTATCAAAAAACCCAAAACAAAACAAAACAAAAATTCTTTTGTCTTAAAAATTGCCTCCAGTCAGGCGAAGTGGTGCATGTATGTAATCCTAGCACTCAGGGAGGCAGAGGCAGGCAGATTCATGTGAGTTCAAAGCCAACCTGGTCGACAAAGTACAGCCAAGGCTACACAGAGAAACCCTGTCTTGGAAAACAATAACGACAACAACAACAAACTACCTTTAAATTATTGAAAAAAAATTTTTTGAAATTAACAGGGATAGCTCAGAGGTTCAGGGTACTTTTTGCTGTTGTAGAGGACCATGACTTAGTTCCCACCACCCATGTCTGGTGCCTGTTACTCTAGCTTTAGGGGATCCTATGTCCTCTTTTGGCCCCTGAAGGCACCTACATTCATGTGTAACACACTCATGCAGAAACACATGGACATTACACAGAAATAAAAATCTAAAAAAAAAGTTATTGGTTTTTTAATTTTTATTTTTATGTGTATTGGTATAAGGGTGTCAGATCCCTTGGAACTGGAGTTAAAGACAGCTATAAGCTGCCATGTGAGTCCTGGGAATTGAACCCAGTTCCTTTGGAAGAGCAGACAGTGCTTGTAACCACTGAGCCAACTCTCCAGACTCCTTTACTAGGGATTTTAAATTGAGTTATATAAAGACATATATGGTAGAATATGATTTTTTGTAACCATAAAATGATGACAAAATGCTTTTCTTTCCATCTATATTTAGTTCACTTATAAAATGCTGAAGATATAGATACTAGATCTAGCTATATTTAGTAACTAATGAACTAATCTCTTACTATAAATAGAGCATGTTTTAACCCTTGCCTTTTCATTGCATGTTGCTATAAACAATACTGATTGCAATTTGCCAATGCCAGAGTTGTGAAACATCAGTATCTGTACTAGTTTTTTTTCCTCCAGACAAAGTTTAGTTGCATTCCTATTTCATAATCAAGAAGCTACTGGTTTCAGATTAAACATTTCAGGAAATAGACATTTTAGTTTGTGAATTTTTGATGAATTGTAATAGAAAAAGTATAATTTACTTCAAAGAAGTTTTCTGGTCTGTCTTTCATTTACCACATCAAGTGAATCATGCCTCTTTGGAAAGCAGGTAGGGCCACTGCAAGCTCACCCTGCAAATATGATTGATCCCTTGCTCAGACTGTGCTGTGGAACTCAGATTGTTCTGCATTTGTTTGAAGCTAAAGTAATACTTAAGAATATGAAGCTGTGAGGTTGTTTGGCTGGAGCACAATACTAGCTCATCCACTTACTAATTTTGAGACATTCAGAAGTTCACTTTTTTTTCTTTTTTATTTCTGCCTCTTACTTCAGAGAGCAATGGTCACTTTAGCAGGCCTGTGTTCTTATACTCAGGGTTATGTAGCAAGACTCTTGTCTCAGAAAGACTGCAAAGTCCCAGGCCTATAATCTAGCATTCACTCAGAAAGGCTGAGGCAGGAACATTTCAAGTTTAGACCAGTCAGTGCTACTTAGCAAATATGAGGCCAGCTTGAGCTGAATACTCTGAAATAACAAATAAAAATTCTTCAAGCCGGATGTGGTGGTGCACGCCTGTAATCCCAGCACTCGGGAGGCAGAGGCACGCGGATCGCTGTGAGTTCGAGGCCAGCCTGGTCTACAAAGCGAGTCCAGGACAGCCAAGGCTACACAGAGGAACCTTGTCTCAGGGTTGGGGGGGGGGGGGGGGGGGGGGAAGGCAGGGAGGTGTAGAAGAACAACAGCAAAGCTTCAAATATGTTCTTCAAACTTTGTATTGAATTTGATTATATGTATGAAGAATTTGATAAAGTACTGAATTCTAAAAGTGCTAGGAAAAAAAAGTGTCATTTCTATATTGCTGCCATCATTTGAATCAGAACACATCTTTTTCTCCAAAAGAATTTTGTACCTATAATTTCCTATTTTATTGTGTGTATGTGTGCCTGTTTTTTTTCTGTATTTGTGTGTGTAGGTGCACATGTAATTATTACAGAGAATAATTTTGTTCTTAGGTGCTATCCACCTAATTTAAGATAGTGCATTTCACTGGCCTCCAACTTGGAAGTAGGCTAGACTGGTTGGCCTGCAAGGTCCCACCTGACTCCACCTCCCTAGTGACATGCCACCATATCCAGCTCTTTAAAATGTGGGCCCTAGAGAGTTCTCCTGCTTGCAGGGCAAGTGTTTTACCTATTGGAATACTCCCCTGTTCTTTATACTTTCTTCAACACTATTAGTCCTGTGTATTATACTTTCAAAGAATTATTATAGCCTGAACTTTGATTACCTTATGATTTTAGTCCTGTTTGTCTTAGAACTCAGTATGTAGACCAACCTGCCCACAAACTCAGAGAGATCCTCCTGTCTCTGCCTCTGGGATTAAAAGCATTCATCACCACACTTTGCTCATGATTCTTTTTTTTTTCCACGTGAATTTTAAAAATGAAATAGTTATTCTGTGTATCTTGCAGTGTATTTTTAAAAAAGTTTTTTGTTTTGTTTTTTTTTGTTTTGTTTTGTTTTGTTTTTTAATGTATATGGGCACACTGTCTTCATGCACACCAGAAGAGGGCCCCAGATCACATTATAGATGGTTGTGAGCCACCATATGGTTGCTAGGAGTTGAACTCAGGACCTCTGGAAGAACAGCCAGTGCTCTTAATCTTAACCACTAAGCCATCTCTCCAGCCCCTTGTAGTGTATTCTTTTCTGTTAGGTTTTCCTCATAGTTTGGAGAATAAAATAAACCTCGTTTTTGTTTTTTGGGTTTGTTTTTTTGTTTGTTTGTTTTATTTTTGATACAGAGTTTTTCTGTGTTAGCCTTGGCTGTCCTGGACTCACTGTGCAGCCCAGAATGGTCTCCAAGTCTTGACAATCCTGATGAGTTTTGTTCTGGAACTGTAGCAGAATAAATACTTTTTTCCTCTAAGTGTCTTTGCATCAGGATGTTTTTTTTTTTTTTAATTAATTTATTCTTGTTACATCTCAATGGTTATCCCATCCCTTGTATCCTCCCATTCCTCCCCCCCCGCCCATTTTCCCATTATTCCCCTCCCCTATGACTGTTCCTGAGGGGGATTACCTCCCCCTATATATTCTCATAGGGTATCAAGTCTCTTCTTGGCTACTTGCTGTCCTTCCTCTGAGTGCCACCAGGTCTCCCCCTCCAGGGGACATGGTCAAATGTGAGGCACCAGAGTATGTGAGAAAGTCATATCACACTCTCCACTCAACTGTGGAGAATATTCTGACCATTGGCTAGATCTGGGAAGGGGTTTAAAGTTTACCTATCAGGATGTTTTATCACAGCAACAGAAATGAAAATAGAGCATTCACTGTGGTGGCTCCTTTTGCAATGTCCTCTATTTACATGTTCGACTACTTTTTCCTCCTCCTCCTCCTCCTTCACATTTTAGTTTCTTCTTCCCCTAGTAGTTCTTGATCTGTGTGAAGACTTGTTTTTAGAGAGCCTCGTGTAAGATAAGGATAGTTTTGGTTTAGGAAATTAAGTCTATCATTGTTTTTCCTCTGCAGCTGTCATTACAGAAACAGTAAAAGAAATCAAGGGAGTTTTAAAAAATTAATTATGATTTTGGTGTTTCCTGAGACCACATTATACTTGTGAGTGAAAAATATTTGATAAAGGATGACTACAAATATAAAAGTATTTCTATTTGCAGCACATCTGTTATTTTACTTTTTTAGTATTTTAGGTTCCTTGTTTCACTCACTTTCGAAGCAAATAAGAACCACATCAATTGTAAGAATCACTGCTATATTTTTATAAACATCTTTACATCTTCTTTCTTGTTACTAGAAATATGTGATTAATCCTCAAATGAGTAAATTGAGGTCTTGGGTTAAACCAAAAATATTTAAATTGTCTTCTGTTTGCTAAGTGTGAGGGCTCACATCCATGCTCCTAGTACCCTGGGGCTGAGGCAAGAAGATTGCTGTGAGTTCAGGCCTGCCTCAGCTACACAGTGAGACCATGCTTATTCTTTTTTTTTTTTTTAAGTTATCTTTATTTTTAAAGATTTGTTTATTTTATGCATGAGTGCAATATCTGCATGTACACCTGCATGCCAAAAGAGGGCATCAGATCACATTATTATTGTGAGCCACCATATGGTCACTGGGAATTAAACTAAGGACCTCTGAAGAGTAGACAGTGCTCTTAACTGCTGAGCCATCTCTCCAGCCTCCATGTTTATTCTTATATAAGATTTTTGTTTGTTTGTTTGTTTTTGTTTTTTGAGACAGGGTCTCTCTGTGTTAGAGAGGCTGTCCTGGACTCACTTTGTAGACCAGGCTGGCCTCGAACTCACAGCGATCCGCCTGCCTCTGCCTCCCGAGTGCTGGGATTAAAGGCGTGCGCCACCACGCCCAGCCTAAGATTTTTTTTTTTGTTTGACATACTTGATAATATGTTTTCTTCTCACCTGATTCCTCCCAGATCTTCTCCCCTTCCTACTAACCCAACTTGATGAACACACATTCTCTCTCAAAGAAAAAACAAACCAATGGGGGGAAAAAAAACCTCAATAAAACAAAATAATAAAAATAAAACAAAACCAAACTAAACTGAAAAGTACACAACAAGTAGGGAATTCTGTTTGTGTTGGTTGATTACTCTAAGGCATGGGACCTGCTTTGGAGTGTTGGTTACACACCCAGTATCACCCTGTCGGAGAAAACTGATTTTCTCTTTCCCATAAGTGACCAGTTGACAATAGCTTCTTAGTACCTGGTGTAACTTTGTGTTTACTTCTTCGTGCTAGGATTTTCTGGTTTTCAACTTTTTCAGGTTTTCTGTTTTCACAGCCTGTGAGTTTGTAAGTGTGGAATCCTGTTGTATCTGTAAAGCACTGTTTCTTTGGCGCCATCCACCACCTTTGGTTTTTTATAATATTTCTGCATCTTCCACGCAGATTCTTTGGTGAAGACATTTTATTTAGGATTGCATACTCCAAAACCTCCCACTCTTTGCATATTGTAGGTCTCTGTAGTTCCCATCTACTGCGAGAAGAAATTTCTCAGCTGAGGGCTGATCTATAGAAAATAAAGCAGTATGTCATTAGAAGTCATTTTAATGCTATGTTCCTTTAGCACAGTGGTTCTCAACCTTCCTAATGCTGTGACCCTTTAATATGGTTCCTCGTGTTGGGGTGACCCTGAACCATAAAACTATTGTTGCTACTTCACAACTGTAATTTTGCTACTATTATGAATTGTAATGTAGATATCTAATATCATGGAGTTACTGGAATCAGGTTCTAAGTAGTCAAGGTTTGATTGTTTGGCAGTTTCTGATTTTATTTTGAACCTTTTTTTCTTCCACATTTAGTTCAGTAATTTGATCTTGGTACTGATTGATGCTTGTGGTTTGTGGTAAATAAAACATCAATTCTTCTGTCTGTTGAATAATTAATGTAATGTTCCCTAGGAAGATAGACATTAAAAAGTAAATTGAAGTTTGAGATATTTTGATGTGTGAACATGGAAAGGATTGTGTTTGTAATGTTACTGTTGACTATTTTGTAAGCTTAAATGCAAAGATTACACTAAAACACGTTCATTGGTTAGTTGTTTTATTTGATGTGCTTTGAGAATGGGATTTTGCTCTGCAGTTCAGGGTGGCATAGCGTTTGTGCTTCCCCTACCTCTGCATTTGGAGTACTGTGGTTATAGGCATATGCTACCATATTCTGACTAATATATATTTTTATATGATTTTTAATTTTTATGAGATTTATTTTATTTTTATTTATGTGTACATGTGTGCATGTGAGTACCTGCATAAGAAGAAGAGAGATTCAAAAAAAAAGACGACAGATCCTGTTGAGCTGTAGTTATAGTCAGTTAGTTGTAAGTTGTCTAGTGAGTGCCTGGAGCTGAATTCCAGTCCTCTTGAAGAATAGCAAGCACTCTTAATGTCAGCATCACCTCTCTAGTGCCTAAAATACTTTAAAAATATAGTTCTTAACAATCATTTTCTTTCTCCCTCTCTCCTTTCTGACCTTAAACTCTTTGTGCAGCTGAGGCTGTCCTCACACTTCTTATTCTCCTGCTTCTGCCTGTCTAGTGCTAGGATTATAGGCACATGCTACCTCTCTGGGCTCCGTACGTAGTTTTAAATATATAATTAAAATTTTATTGTATAGCACACGCACACACATATATGAATGCATGCATGTGTGTGCCACAGCAAACATACCACCATGTAGGAGTGGAGGTCAAAGAACGGTTTGTTCTCCTAGTTTGCTGTGTGCATCCTGGTGATCAAACTTATGTCACCAGGCTGGTCACTAGGGGACCTTAGCCTGTAGAGTCAGTGTTGTCAGCTATAGCTATTTAAAAAATATTTATTTATCAGTATTTTATGTGGGTTTGATGTGTGTATGTGTGTGTGTACATGCGAATGTCTCAGACGTGTGTGGAGTCAGACAACAGCTTTTTTTTTTCCTTTTTTTTTTTTTTTTTTTTCAGACAAGGTTTCTCTGGGTAGCCTTGGCTGTCCTGGACTCGTTTTGTAGACTAGGTTGGCCTCGAACTCACAGCCTGCCTCTGCCTCCCAGAGTGCTGGGACTACAGGTGTGAACCACCACACCCAACTAGAGGACAACTATTTGAAGACATCAGTTCACTTTTCTGCTTTTATGTGATTTCTGGAGATTGATCTCAGGTTTGCCTGGCTTGAACAAGTGCTTTTCCTACTGAATTATATTGCTATCCTTCAACAAATAAAAAATATTTTTATTTTACTGTGTGTGTCTGTGTGTGCGCGTGTGCTCATGCGTGCGCTACATGTATGCCTGTGCCCATTAAAGCCAGAAAGGGCTTGGAGCTGGAGTTACAGGTGATTGATTATTAGACAACTGCTGTCAGTACAAGGAATTAACTTGAGTCGTCTCAAAGAGCAGCAAGTATTTTAATGTGCCGATTGCTCTTTCAAGGCCCTCAATAACTGTTCTTACTGATTCATGTGATGTGTGTTTTTTGAGGGAGGGCTTCTATTTTGACATAATCCCCCCCCTTTTTTTTTTGGTGGATCATTATGATATGTATTTTCATTCATTCATTTTTGCTATTTTTAATTTTTCTTAATATACTTAACCAACTGATTTATGTTATATAAATCTAGGTTTCATTTTATCTCAACAGTATACTAACTGTTGTAATTTTTGGATATGTTTTATTCAAGACCTTATATATAATAGACACTTGTTAAGATTTGTTGAATAAATTAACATCTGCTTATGGACTTAAGTTTTTTTATATGTATGTTTTTCTTCCAAGACAGGGTTTCTCTGTGTAGCTTTGGATGTCCTGGACTCATTTTGTAGACCAGGTTGGCCTTGAACTCAAAGAAATCCACCTGCCTCTGCCTCTCCAACTGCTGGGGTTACAGGTGTGTGCCACTGCGCCTGGATTCTTATATATTTTAAGTCTTTAAAAATCTTTAGCACTACTAAAAAATCAAACTTGGTATCCATATATTTTATAAATACTGCTTACTCTCTACCTTGTCCCAGTTGATGTCCTGTGCTGGTGATTTTAAGGAAAGAAAAATGGTACTATTAATATTTGGTAGACCTCTCTAAGAGTTTTAATGTGTCTGATTGTGTGAAAATGTCCCAGTAGTTCTAATTTGTAATTACACAGGGCTCTACTTAAATTAATAGATGGCTCACATTGGTTTTTTTTTTTTTTTCACATTGTTTTTTAACAGGTAATTTTGATATATTTTTTCCTAACTCTTGTCTTAAGCAGGATTGCTTCACAGTGGAGGGAGAAGATTTGAGGCATGATTTTGAACGTTTACAATTGGCCATGGAAATGGTAGGATTTCTTCCCAAGACAAGAAGACAGTGAGTTTAAAATTTTTACTCATTTACTGTAGTTTTGTATTTCCAGTAGTAGATAAAACATCATGTGTCTTTGAAAGGTTTCTTTATCTTAGTTCTTTTAAAAGCATTTTTTATTCTTTGACTATTTCATACATGTATACAATATGTTTTTGTTATATCAATCTTCAGCTTCCTCCTCCTTTTCTTTTTTCTATAAGTTACTTAATGGAATTAGTGTTGTTTGTGTAAGCATGGAGACTACCTGCAGCCATTATCTATGAAGAAAACCGACGTTCTCTCCCAAAGTAGCCACCAATTGCCAATAACTCCTGCTCTGGGATGGAGCCTCACGAGCCCCTCCCTTAGCCATGCTGGGATGATAAGCACTGGCTCGACTTCTGGCAGAGCTTTTGCAGGTTACTGTAGATTTTGTGAGTTGTTAAGTTCAATGACCGTATAATGTTTAGAAGACAGAATTTACAGCACTCTTCTCCATTCTTTGGCTCTTGGCTCTGTCTTCTGTTTTGTTTTCTGAGCATTGTGGGATTTATACAAAAGTTTCATCTAGGGCAGAGTACTTGATAGTCACTTATTCTTAACACTTTGACCAGATAACAGTCTCTGCATTGAATGCCTAGTCCAAAAAGAATCTTCTTTGACTATGGTCGAGAGCAGCGCTAATCAATGGTTATAACATAAATGTTTAGAAAGCAGTTTGACAGAAAGTCTTCAGCAAAAAACAGTACTGGGTCCCTCTGCTGGGGTCATGACCTTCTTAGTCTCTTGGGCCTTTGGCCATGGTTACAGTATCAGCCTTGCTTTTCTGTGGAGCAGGCCTCAGGATTCATAACAGTCATAACCAAACTTTCCTTGGTTCTTTTAAACATTTTTGTTTTTTGTTGTTGTTGTTGTTTTTTCTTTTTTCTTTTTTTTCTTCTTTGAGGTAGTGTTTCCTTGTGTAGCCTGGCTGTTCTGGACTACTTTGTAGATCAGGCTGGCCCCAAACTTAAGAGATCTGTCTGTTTCTGCCTCCCTAGTGCTGGGATTACAGGCGTGTGTTACGGTGCCCAACTCTTTTAAACAGTTTTATAAATGTTACCATTATTGGCTTATTCATATGACGATTTGAGGTTTTCTCCCCCCTTTATATAATATAATAACTATATAAATATTGAGGAGCTGATGAAAGCTAAAATACTTTGGTAAAATTTATTTTTAACATTGACATGTAATTTGAAATGTCCTGAAGCCTATTCATAAATACAATTTAAAAACTACTACCTTTATTTTTTTTTACAGCTTTTTATTTTCTACATGTTATTTTTATTTATTTATTTATTTATTTATTTTTATTTTTAAAATATTTTATTTATTTATATTACATCTCAATTGTTATCCCATCCCTTGTGTCCTCCCATTCCTCCCTCCCTCCCGCTTTCCCTCTACTCCCCTCCCCTCTGACTGTGACTGAGGGGGACTTCCTCGCCCTGTATATGCTCATAGGGTATCAAGTCTCTTCTTGGGAGCCCGCTATCTTTCCTCTGAGTGCCACCAGGCCTCCCCATCCAGGGGAAGTGGTCAAATATGAGGCACCAGAGTTCGTGTGAAAGTCAGACCCCACTCTCCACTCAACTCTGAATAATGTCCTGTCCATTGGCTAGATCTGGGTAGGGGTTCGAAGTTTACTGTGGGACCCCACTCACCTACAGTTCTCTAGATCCAGCAGTCTGTGGCTCCATTCAAATCCCTGGTCTCCGTGCAGTAGATCAGATACGCAGCATACTGGACGCTGCCATCTTGGAACCTCCTACATGTTATTTTTAGTGTTAAGTCATACGTGTCTATATATAATACACAATATTCAGCATATTTACATGTTTCCTGTTATATTAAAAATTCTTGATTTGTGGGTATAGCTCCATGATAAAAGTGCTTTCCTTGCATATACAGAGCCATAGACTCAATCACTAACAGCAGCACCCCCAAAATACAAACAAAACAAACCACAAAGCCTTCATACATGGTAATATGAAGAAAATATAAATATAAAAAGTTTTGGTAGGGCTGAAGAGATGGCTCATTGTATGAAGTGCTTGCTGTACATATACCAAAAACCATTTATTTTTGAAAATCGAGTAACATATTTAAGCAAACTATTTAAAATTAAAGAAGCAACCATGTCTCTTGTCAGAAATACTTCTTTCATAGCTTTTATCTGTTTAGTTTTAGAGACAGAGTCCTGTTACTACATATTGTTTAGACTGCCTGCCTTAGCTTTCCAAGTAGCTCAAACTATAAAAACACACTTTTGTACCTAGCTGTTTTCAAAGTGTGTATGGGATTCCTGTTGAAGAATGTGTCATAGTTGTGTTATGAATGAAAAGCCTCTTGAGTGATGAGTTCCTACTAGAACTAGGAGAACATGCCTGACCTGTTGTGCTATGCCTCCTGGATTCCTTTTATGAGAAATTGGTTAAAACCAAAATAATGCGTAAATGTGCAAGCTGCGAGCCACTGAAAGTTAATATGTGAGAAACCTCCCTCAGTTTCTGTTATATTCATTTTCCCCCTCAGGATAGCTCGTATACTGTATGTCACCCTCAGTGGATGACATATAACTGAATGTCGTGTCAGGATAGGTATCGATTGAGTGACCCTAATGTTAAAAGCTGAATTCTGAAATGATCTGAAATTTAAATTTTTTGAATATTGACATGATGTTCAGAATTTGTAGACTTTGAAGCATTTCGGAGTTTTAGATTAGGAATACAAAACAAAGCCATGAACCTGTTCTATAATCAGAGAAGCTCCAAAACCTCAAGCATTTCTTGCTGTCGTCGTTTTGAGTGAGTGTACTCATGTGATCTTCCTTTCTTACACCAACCAGTGCTGGGATCACAAGCATTTAATACCATACACAGCAAAAGGTGTTTTATTTGAAGAACCTGTCACTGACTGTCCTGCCTTTATTAAAAGGAAAAAAAAAAAGTCAATTATGGTATTTGTTTTTATATGTAAAGATATCTACTCTTTAGTTACTTGGTTTCTCTCCTAAAATAAGATTATAAACATTTTAAGACTCAAGATTCCAATTGGGTGTAGTGGTACAGAACTCAGCAGTCTAGAGGCGGAAGCAGGCTGATTTCTGTGAGTTTCAGACTAGCCTGGTCTACATAGTCAGTTCCAGGACAATTAGGGTTACCAAGAGAAACCCTGTCTCAAAACAAAACAACAAGAACCAAACTTTAAAAAGAAAACAAATAGACAAAAAGTGGGTCATACACTTGTGTTAGTTTTGACTTCTAGTTTTTATGTTTTAGTGATACTGAATTTATTTTTCTGTTTATCTCAGATACTTTTGTGAATTATTCCTTTGGATTTGACTTGTATTTCCTAATTTTAAGTTATTGAAAAAAATAGACTTGTGGCTACTTGTTGATCAACCCCCCCCCCCCCTTTTTTTTTTGGTTTTTCGAGACAGGGTTTCTCTGTGTAGCCTTGGCTGTCCTGGATTCACTTTGTAGACCAGGCTGGCCTCGAACTCACAGAGATCCACTTGCCTCTGCCTCCTGAGTGCTGGGATTAAAAGCCTGTGCCACCGTGCCCAGCTTGATCAAACATCTCTTAAAGTTTATTTGGTTCTGAAGAAATGTCTGTTTTATTGAAAATATTTTCTAATTTTTCAAAGTTAAATTCATCTATTATAAAATTTTTAATTATAGGAAAATTTCAGAAGATGGTTAGGTTTCACAATAGGTTACATTTATCCTTAGAAGGTAATAAGTCAGTAATGTAAATAGATATGTGCATTGAGGATACTTTAAAATATATTTTATCTTTATTTTTAATCATGTGTGTATATATATGTCTGTGTATGGGTCTGTACTCTTGAGTATAGTGCTTATGGAGGCCAGTGACTGATTCCCTGGAGTTGGAGTTTCAGGCTTTTGTGAGCCATCTGATGTGAGTGCTGGGAACTGAATTTGTGTCCTCTTCCAAGAATAGTAAGTGCTGTTAACTTGTGAGCCAGCCATCTCTTCATCCCCTCTTGAAGGGCTTTAAAAAATTGTGTGTGTGTGTGTGTGTGTGTGTGTGTGTGTGTGTGTGTGCGCGCGCGCGCTTGCACATATGTGTGTGTAAACATTCATTTATGTATATGTGTCTTTATGAGCATGTGTACACATGTTTGTGTGGGGTGGTGTTTAGAGAATCCTGAAGACAGTATTGAATCCTATGGGTATTTGCGAGAAGCCTGTCCTTGCTGTGTGAGTGTTGGGTTTCAAATTCAGGGTTCTACAACAACCTCTTTTAGCTATTGAAGGACTGGGTGTTCAGCTGTATGAAATGTCTGAAATGTCAGGTAAGTTAAGGCATGACGTTTTCTTATCGAATTGGAAGAAGTCCTTGGTAACCCCTGAGATTTCAGCAGCTGTTAAATGGTAGTGGGTAGGAATAAACACAAGGAGTTTGAGTTAGTATTTCAATAAATTTGTTTGTAAGTAGGAAAATATGTTGATTTATTTAAAATAAGAGAAAATAAACAGAATGTTGATAAAAGTTCTTAAAAATTCAAGTGAGAGTTAGGAAATGAAGACAGTATATTTCCTGAGTCAACTGGAATTATGGGATATAATGTACAAGTGGAAGTGTTAGTTTTAAAATTTGTTTTAAATTTTATTTTTATGTGTATATTGGTTGTTTGCCTGTACATGTTTCTGTGCACCATGTGCATGCCTGCTGCCAGTGGTGGCCAGAAGAAGATATCAGAACCCCTGGGTACAGATGGTTGTGAGCCACTGTGTGGTGCTGGCAGTAGAACTTAAGGTCCTCCGGAATAGTATCCAGTGCTTTTAACTGCTGAGCCATTTCTCTAGCCTGAGAGATTAATTCTGAATAGAAGGCATTTGTACAGGAGAGTAGATAAAAGAGGGTCCAATTGAAGTATTTTATAGTATAGACATGATATTTGTTAGTAAATTCCACCAGCCTTGTAATTAAAACTAATAGTTATCGATGGTCCCATAATAAGATGTAGGCAAAGATTTAAAAAATAAGATTAATTATAAAAAATCTCCTAGGATACCTGATAAAATACGGATTTTAAGGTCTCCCTTTTGGAGATTCCTATTTATTGTTTCTGAAATAATACAAAGCAGAGATATTCCACACAGAAGAGTAGCATTTAGAAACGAATGGCTCTTGTGAAATATTACAGCTAATTCAGGCATTAACAAGAAGCTCTCTTGGAAGAATTATGTAACAAGTGCCATATATTGTATGTAATATTATGTGTATTGTAGTATAATATTAGATGTAAAGTAATTTTCTTAATATTTGACATACAATTAATAGTAAAGTTCAGTTACAATTTCTATCCTTTTGTTAATATTAAACTTCATACTTTGTACTGGTGAATTTGTTTTGGATTTTGGGGTGAAATGAGCTTTGAGAATGCACACTGGAAACTTTAATCTGTGCTTTTATTTTCATAGGATTTTCTCTCTGCTCTCAGCAATACTACATTTGGGTAATATCTCCTATAAAAAGAAGACTTACCGGGATGATTCTATTGATATCTGTAATCCTGAAGTGCTGCCTATTGTCTCAGAATTATTAGAAGTGAGTCATTTATTCTCAGTCCTTATTTTAGGTACTAGGTAACTTATTTGTATTTTATATATTCTCTAACTTGTAAATGGGTTTATGTAGTTAAAAATGAATTTATTTGATACTGTTTTAAAATAGTGTTTGCAGAAGTTGGAATTCTTTGTGGATCCCTGCCTTATTTTACTCGTGAGGGTGCCAGGGTCCGTAAGGCTGTGTCTTCTCCCTTGCCTTCACTTGCCCCCAATATAGAATCCCTTCGTTTTGTTGATTGGGATAAATATTTCCACTCTAGATTGTAAAATGTCCTGGGCCCATGCTAATGTTTCCCTTTCCAATTTGAGGTTTCTTAATAAAATTGTGATGAGATGATTTTATTTGAAGATGAAGTGTCTTAGTGACGAGAGAAAAGAGGTGCAACCTTTAAATGTTTTTGTTAATGGCTTTAGGATCAGGTCCCATGCTTCTTTGTATCTCAGACTGTGTTCCACTGTTGTCCTGGAGTTACAGTGTGTCACAATTTCCAGTTAGCTCTTAATTTTACCAGATTTACCTCATCAGATTGATGTTGTTTCTTTTAGGCTGTCTCATTTGAAAGATCAAGAGAATATCTAAGTATATTTTACTTGTACTGACAAAAATTTTACATGTAATAATTTGTATAAAAGTAATGATTTCATACCAATGTCTGCAAATCCAATTTTTACACTATTCAATTTTTTTCCTCTTATAAATCTGTAAACTACGATTCCGAGAGGGAGAAACTTTTTTTCTCACCTTCTGCCATTCATATTACTTCTCACTGACAAGATTCATTTTGTATTTAAATAAACACCTGTTTCCTTGTGGAAAATGATTTTAAATTAGAGGAAAATTCTAACATTTATTTTCAGTGTGTTTAACTCTTCACCTTTTCTTCCCCCTTCCTTCATTGAGATTGTTTCATATATTATAAAGCTAGAGTCTCTCATCATGGCCCATACTCCTTCTGGAATTAGGGGCAATGCCATCAATATCTTTAAAATTTGTCTATAGTAGGGTCCACTCTTTGTGCTGAGTATGTTTTGACAAGTGTGTGAGGTCATGTGTGCACTGTAGAGGAGTTGTTCTTGTTCTCCCCCTCCTTTTCCTCCTCCTCCTCTTCTTCTTCCTCCTCTTTTTCCTCCTCTTCCTCCTTCCTTCATTCTTCTTCCTTTTTTCCTTCTTCCTTCCTCCTTTCTTCTTCTTTCTCCTCTTGCTTCTCCTTCTTAAGACAGGATTTCTCTGTGTAGCCTTGGCTGTCCTTGAACTCGCTCTGTAAACCAGTCTGGCCTCAAATTCATAGATCCACCTGCCTTTGCCTCCCAGCACTGCACCACCACCACCTGGCTCACTGTTATAGTCTTTTATTGAACTCTTTTACAGCTCTAAAACTCCCCCTTACATTAATTTGTATTTTCTACATGTGATATAATTATAATTCTAGAGTTAATAATAGTTCTAAATTGGCTTATTTTACTTGGTAGCACACATTTAAGATAACATCCTTTTAGCTCGGGTGGGTGGTGGTACACAGTTTAATTCAAGCACTTGGAGAGACAGAAGCAGGTGAATCTCTGAGTTCAAGGTTAGCCTGGTCTATAAGCGAGTTCAAGTATAGCCAATGCTACACAGAGAAACCTTGTCTCAAAAACAAACAGAAAAATACTGTTTTACATTATCTGTGTGCACTGCAGTTGCTTATCTGCTCATGAACTGAAGAGCATTTCACTTGTTTCTGGCTTGGAGCAGTTAAATATAGTTTGATGTGCTTTTTTAAAAGAAATTTCAAATAATACCTTTCAAATCTTGGTTCATATGCCTCTTCATTGGAAGTCTAAACTAATTCATTGTGCATAGAACCAGTTCCTTCTTCCTGGCATAATTTAGGTTAGTTTTTAAGAGGAAAAAGTTTAATTATTTACGATTATGTGACCATTATAAAGCTATAGTGCCAATTGAGAGCATTGGGTGCCTCTTTTTTATATCTCTAACTGCAGTGTTTAATTTTCTTTATATATGATTGGTCATTGCTTATTAACTTCAATGGAATGATATTGTGACATAAGAGGTTGGGAAAAAGAGGCCTTTATTTGGAGCTAGATCCACTCATTGGAATAAATTTTTACCAAGATGTAGACTGTTGTATCTGTGTATCAAGGTTATAATTTTGAAGGTCATAGACTAGATTTCAACCAGGCATTTCAGGTAATATTTTAATCAATCATTTAGTATTATGGTCAATTAGGACATTGTGCCTGGACATAGTGCCAAGAATTCTAGTCTTAATCTGGTATTCTTTGTCAGAGACTAGTTAAAGAAAGGTTCAGGGAATTTAAAAGAGAAATTCAGGGTTTGGGAAACGACTCAGCTTGAACATGAGTACCTTAGTTTGGATCACACACACAAGTAAAAGTTGGTTTGGTTGTGCATTTGTAACCCCAGCCCTGGGAGAGTGAATGTGAGGGAGGATGGCAAGAAAAGCAAATACCCTGAGCTTGCTGGTCAGTATAGCCAGCCAGTCGGTGAGCTCTGATTCCATGAAAGACCTTTATCTGAAAAAGTAAGGTAGAATCAGGCATAGTGGCCATGTCTTAAATCCCAGCACTCAGGAGGAAGAGGCAGATGGGTCTCTGTGAATTCGAGGTCAGCCTGGTTTACATAGTTAGTTCAGGACAACAAGGGCTGCTCAGAGAGATCCTATCTCAAAAACCAAAAACAAAACAATACAAAATATGATGGGCAAAAATAAGCAAATACCCAACATTGATTGCTGCCTTCCACAGCACCTGTATAAATGTGCCCAGGCACACACACGCCTCGTACACATACAGGTGCACACGTCAGAATTTTTTTACTGAAAATTCTTATATTTTATTTTATGTGTGTAATGTATGTATATATGAACGAATGAATGTATGTGTACCACCTGATACTCAACAAGATTACAAGAGGATGTCAAATTTTCTGGAACTGGCATTATGAAGGTGTGACCCGCCATATTCGAGATGGAACTGAAATCAGATCCTTTGCAAGAACAAGCTTTTTTTTTAAACCACTGAACCATTTAACCAGTCTGCATTTTTTTTTAAAAAATCTTAATAATTCAGTCACGTGTTGATGGTGCATGCATGAAACCTCAGCAATCAGAAGGTTTAGATATAAGGTTCACCATGAGTTTAAAGCCAGACTGTGCTACAGAGTGAAACCCTGTCACAAATAAACATGATAGTATTTACTTCCAGGGTAAGAGTAAAAACAAAGAAAGCAGCATCTTTATATAGAAGTTTAATACTCAATTATAAAAATAAGTTTCTAGAACATAAGTAGTCACTAAGAATGCTCCTCCAGTTCAAGGAGTGCTCTCATCCTCTAGTCCACATTCTTATCTTTAGATTGTGAAATCTAGGTGTGTGTATGTGTGTGTGTGTGTGTGTGGTGTGTGTGTGATATGCTGGTGAGAACCCATGAACTTTCACATGGTAGGCAAGCTCTCTATTATAGAGTTAAACACTCACATGAAAGCATTTGAGAAGAAACCATTTGTTCCTTTTTTTCTTATTCTTCTTCCTATTTTAGGTGGAGAAAGTATGGTTAGTGGTATGCTTAAATTCCACTTAAGCTATTAGCAAGATTTCCTATGTATTTTCTTTGCATCTCTTTATATTCATTGCCTATCTTTGACTTTTATTAAATTTTTTTTTTTACTTAGCTTTTCAATATGTTAGTCTGTTATAAATCTTACATATTGACTATGCCTTTCTGCTTTATAGGTGAAAGAAGAGATGCTATTTGAAGCATTAGTTACAAGGAAAACAGTGACAGTGGGAGAAAAGCTTATTTTGCCATATAAAATGGCAGAGGTATGATTTTCTTGAGTGTCAAAATATTTTGCATGTTCTAGAATATAGGGTTTGTAGTTTTTTTTCTTTCCTATTTTCAAAATGAAGATGACAGGCAAATATATTAATTGGGATATTTTCTAGTAAAAATTACAAATTCTTCATAGATTTTGAAGCTTAAATTCAGTGGTTTTATATTAAACAAAAATTGTCACATTGAAGTTGGACATGCCAAGCCAGCAGAAGGAAAAGAGCCCAAAAGAAGGCATAAAAAAATCAGAGATCCACTTGTTTGCACACTCAGGAATCCCATAAAAACACTGAAATGAAAGCCACAGAGGACGTGCTGCAGACCTGTGCAAGCCCTGTGCATGCTGAAGCAAGCAAACAAAAAAAAGAAAATTCTTTTTGTGTTCAACAGTGTACTAGACATTAGGGCTTAAAATGTGAGTAGGTTCTTAAGTGTTGACTTTTTATACAAAGAGCCAGTGGAAAGTCTACTTTAAACTAAATTGTTTCCTTAGGTTTTTTAAAATTAATATTCTGTAATTTGATATAACACAGGTTTATTATTGTGGCAATTTACATGGGTCATATGAGTTTGTACATGGCTTAATTTTGTAGTTTAGTGGATGATGATAAGGTGCTTATCTAGTCTGTGATACCATTTTAGTTCTTTCTAGGTTTATAGGTTATTGATGGGACTCTTTCTTATGATTATAGGTTGGACTGCAGTAATAGTGTCCCTCATATTGGTTGATTCCCCCACCATCTTGGACTGTCTGTCAGCGTCTAGTCTTAGAAAGTAGAGGTGGCATGGTATTTCATGTCATGTGCAGTTTGCTTCCAAAAGTGCCATTAAGATAGTATTATTTAGAAGGTCTCTAATTCCTTTTAATAGGGGTTCTGTAATTTAAGTCAAAACCACTTAGTATCTGGGAGGCAGTGGCTGGTGGATGTCTATGAGTTTATGTCAGCCTGGTCTACAGAGCAAGTTCCAGGACAGCTACAGAGCTACACAGAGAACTCTATTTTGAAAAACCAAACCAAACCCACTTAGTATTTTTCTTAAAACAACTAAAACATCAATTAAAGTCTGGCAAGATAGCTTAGGAGTAAAGGCACTGCAGTGAAATGTTTCTAAATAAGTAAATACATTAAAAAAACAACTGATTTAGATATCTTTAATTTTGTATTTAAAAATGGTAATGTAATTACAAGAATAAAGTCCACTGGGTGGTAGTGGTGCAAACCTTTAATCCCAGCACGTTGGAGGCAGAAGCAGGCAGATCTCTGTGAGTTTGAGTACAGCCTGGTGTACAGATCAAGTTCCAGGATAGCCAGGGCTACACAGAGAAACTCTGGCTTGAAGAACAAAACAAACAAACAAACAAACAAAAACCCCAAACAAACCCAAAAACAAACAAAAAGAATAAAGTCTGTTATGTTTAGAGTTTATACTCAAATTGAGGCGTCTGTTAGTCTGACTTTTCATTGCTCTGAAAAAATACATCAGAAAACGACTTCAGGGTGAAGGATTTACTTTTGGCTCACTGTGTTACAGGTTTCATAGTCCATTGTAGGAGAGCTTCGTGTGTCTGGGCTCATGGTGAGGCAGAAGAACATTGTGGGACAGAGCTATTCATGGCAACGAGGAAGCAGTGTACACCACAAGACAGGACTAGGGCAAGATAAAACCCCAAGACATGCTCTAGTTACCTAATTTCTCCATTCAGGCACTACCCTTCATAGTTCCTCCAATTCCCATTAATCTGTCAGATTTTAAATATTATCAGTGGAATTAACTATTGATTCTGTTAGAGTTCTTACAGTGCTGCTACCTATGCAATGCTCTTGCTGACACACACACACACAGGTGTAAATTTCTAACATCGTAGCCATCAGTTAATAGTCAAAATTAGCTGTCATAGGGAGGGAAATGTATAGAACATGTCAACAGGGAATAGGATATTTGAAGGCCATGTGGGTAGTGAAGGCAAGATGAGTTCGGAAGCTGTAGTAGTTAAGGAGTTAGGTGTTTGCTTTGTGTAGAATGGTGACATGCTAATGAAAGGAAAAACAAACGACATTTGGCATGATCAGTAGGACTGGGTAATGACTTTTGAATAAAGGGAGACAGGTTAGAAATGGAAATGGCAGGACAGAGTGCATTACAGAGGGAATAACTAGGATATAGAGTGAGATGGAAGTTACAGGGGAAATACAGACTAATCTGGTATATGTGGATTCTTTATGACTTGTTTTTAAAAATAAAAATTCTGTTTCCTACAACCAAATAGGTTTAGTTGAATATGAAGTTGATCTTTAACTTAAGAACTTAACTCATAAAATTCATTATTATAAAAATGCCTATAGCCTATGCTTATTTTGTTTCAAATATTTTACATTGCTTAATTTAATGAGATTCTCTTCTTTTTTTTTTCCCCTTCTGAGGGAAATAGAATATGGCTTGTAGTTTACTGCTTAATGAGTGTATTGTTATATTTTTGGTTGTGAGCCTAGCCTCTCCCCTGTCCTCCCTCTCTTCAAACTCACGACAGTCTGCCTGATTCAACTTCTTGAGTGCTGGGATTTATAGTGTTGAGCCACTAGGCCTGGCTTTAGATTGTGTCCTAAATTCAAAATCTCTTGAATTCATAGCCTCCCCTGCCATGTGCTTCCATGTGTATGTATATTTGCATGCATATGTATTTTTTTTTAAGCTTTACTTTTTTTGAAGTAAGGTCTCAGTGAAATCTAGAGCTTTCCAGGTACTCAGCTTGCTAAGCCCCTGTCTCCTCCTTCCCACATGGAATTATGTGAAGGCTGACATGCCCATCCCACATTTATGTGGGTGCTGGGTATCTGAACTCCTGTCCTTGCTTTTCTAACAAGTTATTTAACTGCTGAGCCAACTCCTTTGTCCTGCTCCCACTCCTCCCTCCCATGTCACCCCACAAATTTACACTGCTTGGATAGTACCAAGAAAGTAGTGAACTGGGGGAAAATATAAATTTCATAATTCCCCAATTAAGAGATTGTTACTGTGTGTTGGGATGAAACACTTCTACAGCACTGTAGATTACAAACTGAAGATGGCTAGTAGAATCATTGTGGTAGTGTTACGGCTGTGTTTTAAGAGTGTAAGAAGTCTACAAGTGGTAATGTCCTTTTTTGCTGCCAAATTTATTTCTTTTATCTATTCTTCCTCCTCCTCTTCTTTTTTTTCACCCTCCCCTGAGCCCCAGGCAGGGTTTCTCTGTGTAGTCCTAGCTGTTCTGGAACTCATTGTGTACACCAGGCTGGCCTTGAACTCAGAGATCTACCCGCTTCTGCTTCCCAAGGACTAGCATTAAAGGTGTGGAACCACCCTGCCAGGCTAGCCTTCTTTACTAACCTAGAATACTCTCTCTCATTATAGTTGGTATGGTCATTTTTTCCCCCTACTTCCCATTTACCACCTTTATTTGGGAGAAAATATGCCCCAATCATCAGTAAAAAATGCTTTGTACTGAGCAATTCATACATTGTTTATATTTCATGGCAATTTTTTCATAGAGTTGGACTAAATTAATGAATGCTTATAGAAAACTTTAATTACAGGCTATTTAAATTGAAGAAAAACTAGTTTCTAATTTAATAATAGGTTTTTCTTTTGAAAAGATCATAAACACGTTCTTTGTTATTGTTTCTTAGTGAAGTAACTGCCATTCTCCTTTGCTCTCATAATTCTCTGTGTGCTGCAGGCTGTGACAGTGAGGAACTCGATGGCTAAATCTTTATATAGTGCTCTGTTTGACTGGATAGTGTTTCGTATTAATCATGCACTTCTGAATAGTAAAGATTTGGAACACAATACTAAGGTAAAGATCTGCTGTATTATATTTTACCTGAAACTGTTTAATAAACTGGTGAGTACTTGAAGTTTTAGGAGATACTGTGAACATTTTAGAGATTTAGTTTCATGCATACTGCAAATATTTTCTCTTAGTTACTTTAAAAATATTTATTCATGCTATATGTTTGTTCATCTATTTATGTCATTCTGTCTTTATAATTTATGTATTAACTTACATAGGAAGGCTTCTTCTAATCCTAGTTTATAAAATTTTTAGAATTTAATTTTTTTCAAATGACAACTTTTGTTTGCTTGGACTTTTTTTCTTTGTTGTTGTTTGTTTGTTTTATTTTTTGAGACAGAGTTGCCTTGGATGTCCTGGAACTCACTTTGTAGGCCAGACTAGCCTCTAACTAACAGATCTACTGGCTTTGACCTCCTGAGTGCTGGGATTAAAGGGGGGTTCCACCGTGCCCTGCCTTTTGTTTGTTCTTTTGCTAGTAATTTAAAGACAGGATATTGGAGTTTAGGCATGACCTAACCATTCTTCTGCTTCTTCCTCTCGAGTTATAGGTGATTACTACCACACCCACCTCTGGCATTTATGTGACAGATTATATACATATAGTTTTAATAATTTCAGATTCATTTTTATTTTTAACATCCATTATGGTGAAGTTTACTTAATCTGATTCAAAAATGTCTTTATTGTTTAATCCTATTGACTCAAAAAGTATTTTTTAAATATTTCATGAATTCCATAATTATAAATTTAAATCCCAATATTATTATTATTAAATGAACTTATTTGTGAAGGACATTACTTCATTTTCTTATACGTGTCTAGGTTTTTTTTTTTTTTTTGTAACTAGAATTATGTAAAACTCTCTTGAGACAGTTTTCGAAATGTCTATTATGTTCATCATTTTTGTTTGCTTTCTGTGTCTGCTAGCGGCAATGGAAAACTTCCCATTTTAACAAGAGTTTTATATTCCTGTTAGAATGAGATTGAGCTTGGGGTAGTGGTGCATTTCTGACAAGAGTAACTTAATACTTTATTTTGGTTTATATTATGAGGGTACAGCCTTCCATTGTGGGTAAGTTAGGCCAGCAAGGGCTTGAGGTAGCTGGTCACATTGCATTTGCAGAAAGGAAGCAGAAAGAGATGGATTCTGGTGTCAGTTCTCTCTCTCTTCATTGTATTCACCCTGAGATACCACCCTTTTCCCCTCCTACCCCAGCCAGTGGGATAGTGAGGCCTACATTCAGTGTGGCCTTCCCACCTCAGTTACACTCTCTGGAAATGCCCTCACAGGCAGTCCCTGAGACTTGTCTCTTAGGAGATTCTAGATTATGTCAAACTGACAAGGAATATTAACAGTCAAACTTGGTAACAGATATTAGGGTTGAATCTGAGTCATTCTTAGTAAGGTGTTAAAAGTAATTCTTTGAAGTCAGATGTCCAGAAAGAGAAGAGTAGACATCTTTGTCCTCTATTAGCTGGAAATTGAGCGCTATTTCAGATACTGAACACAAGGAAATTAGTGAAAAAATTTTTTAGAACTAATGAGTGTTTTAAACTTAATTAATTAGTTAATTAATTTTACAGAAGTCTGCCTGTGATGTTTATGTTGGCTTTGGATGCAAATTCTCCAGCTTCTGCCTCTAGATTGCTCTTTTCCTTACAAATATTTATTTGTCTATTTATCTAGCATCTATTTGTTTATTTATTTTGTATGTGTGTCTGTCTAGAGGTCAAAGGAAACTTCTGAGAGTCAGTTGTCTCCTTCCACTAAGTGATTCTACAAGCTACAATTTATTTAGGTTGTCAGGTTTGGTGTCAAGTGCCTTTACCTGCTGAGCTATTTTGTGTACCTGCTAAGTTAGTACTGATAGCAAAATTGTTTATTTGTGGTTGAGATCAAATTAAAAAGAATTACATAGTTTTCTTGTCATAAACAGAAATAACTTTATCCTACTGATCTTTCACTTAGGTAATCCTTTGATTTGGTCATATCTGTTGTTTCTGTCCCCTGGTAGGACTTAGGAATGTTTGAGTTGAGGGATATCTTTGCTTTCTCAAATTAAGTTAATAGTTCATTCACCCTGTACTTTGTATTTTTGATACTGTAATACAGAAATTACTTGTTAGGATTTGTATTGTTAAAGAAATAATTACAATAGAAAAAAAGCTTACTTTAGTTATTTGTCTATTAGCCTTAAAGCCCCAAAATATGAATTTTCTGGATGGTTAAAAATATACAGATACACTGCCATTGATGAGTTAAGGTCATGTCTCCCTCATCCCCCTCACACCTAGACTCTACATCTTCATCAGTTCTTAACTGATTATTATTTTAAAAGTTGAGAAAAGTTGTTAAACACTGATGTAAAGTATCATATGGTAACTGTAACAGGAAAATACAGTTTGTTCTAGTTGCCATTTTACGTGTTTTACCATCTGTCACAAGGCAGTTTTCTAAAAAATCCATTCATTTTAATTCCAATGGTTAATAAATATCCATGTATCTAAAATATTTCTAACAAATGGGTATCATTACATATATTATTTCTAAACTTAAAAATTACATTTTTAAGTTGGGCATCGTGGCACACACCTATAATCCCAGCACTCGGGGAGGTAGAGGCAGGCGGATCACTGTGAGTTTGAGTCAGCCTGGTCTTCAAAGTGAGTCCAGGACAGCCAAGGTTATATAGAGAAAACTTGTCTCAAATAAATAAATAAATAAATAAATAAATAAATAAATAAATATTTTAAAGAGTTTTTAGGTGTGTGTGTGTGCTCATTTGATGCTCACATAGGCCAGAGGTGTCAGATTCCCTGAAGTTGTTGTCACTGATGATTTGTCAGTCACCTGATGTGGGTGCAGGGAACTGAAGGTGGGTCCTTTGCAAAAGCAGTATGTTCTCTTTAATTGTTGAGCTATTTCTCTAGTCCCCAAATAATGCTTCCAAAATTAGAATGAAGTACATTTTCCTATTACAGTGGTTTTACCTGATAATTTACAATAGCGATAACAGATGTTAATCATTGTATATTTTATTTGGATACTAGACAGAACCAGAACTGTTTCAGAAAGGGTATTTTATTACTTGCAGTATTAGTAAATTGGAGACTTGTTTTAAAATAAATTTTCTCTTGCTTATACAGACTTTGTCCATTGGTGTTCTTGATATTTTTGGGTTTGAAGATTATGAAAATAACAGTTTTGAGCAGTTCTGTATTAATTTTGCTAATGAGCGTTTACAGCACTATTTTAATCAGCACATCTTTAAGTTGGAGCAAGTAAGTATCTAATAAATATTTGTATGTTTGCCCTCATGCTTAAACTTTTGAATCATTGTCATAACTGTTTTACACCTTGCATTTTGAACCATTCCTAAAAAGCCAGTCAACTTGCAGACTGCTGCTAAAAGTATTGCTACCAACCCTCCTGCTACGAGGCACTCCTGGGCACCATTTCCCAGCACTCTTTGACCTTACTGTTTTCACCTGGAGCACCTAGGTAAGTGGATGCCAGGGCATTCATTTTATCCCCACAGATATGTATCTTGGCAGTCACAGGCACAGTTCTATATGTGACCATTTTGATGTCAGCAGGACACATGAGAAGCTATTCCCACATATGTAACAAGCTCTCTCACTCACTGAGGTTAAAGGAAACACCCATTCAGTACCATGTCCATGACTGTTTTCTCTGGTTAAAGGTATAGCAGGAGCATCTCAGTAGAAAGAGATTTTGGAGTTACTTCTTGGTGCCTTCAGGACTTTGTAGGGATGAGTCCACGGTCCCAGCCTGGGCTCTTGGCTTGTCTACTGCAGGTGTCATCTCAGACAACTGAAATGGGCTACATTTCTTGATCTGCCTTCTCCACCCTGCTCTTCTCAGGGCAAGGAGCTTGTTGAAGCTTTAAGGCCAGGTTCAGTCTTCACCTTCCTCCAGCAAAATGGGATCTTCGTGAATATTTTGGGTGTGTTGAGGGTGCAGTGCAGTAATGGACAGTCCCAAGAATGGCAGTGTCTTACCACCACGTGGATTCGGACATTGTTGAGCCTGTATAGGAGTTGATTCACGTCCTTTATGTTTCTGTAGGATTTACCCTCTTGGGTACTATTTAAGCTCCTTCAGTTGCTTCCAAATTATTAGATGTTACCCTGTTTGGCTTGCTTGAAGGAACACTACTTCCATACCCGACCTGCCCCACCCCCTTCCAAACAAAACAACAACAAAAACAAAGCAAAAAACCTTTTTAATTCTCTGCTAAAAGACTTCATGTCTGGGTCTAACCTGCCATCCTTACTATGAAACATGTCACCACTTCTCCATATCCCCTATTTACTTTACTTATTTGTGTGTATTTATAAAATAACAATAATTTCTAAAGAGTAAACTTTGGGAAACAAAGATAATATATTATTTTCCTTAAATCTAAAACTTACTATTTAGGCCAGCTTATTATTTATATTTCTATTGTAGCACAAATGTTCAAAAATGAATGAAAAACAGTGAAATCATTTTTAAAGTAGGTGAATATAAATAAGTACATTACTAAATTTGACAAAGATAAGGACTCTCATAGTTTAGTGTTTAAATAGAGTTAAGATACACACAGACAATATTACATGCAAAAATTGTGACATCTTTGTATTAACTAGTAGTTAAATATTGATAAGTTACAATGCATTTTATAACTTCTAGAATATTCACAAAATAGTAAATGATTATGAAATTTTCCAAGTTAATATAGATTATAAGCAAAGCAAAAATAACCAAGCAATACAAAGAATAATAAAAGGAAGTGTAAAAGAAGTACCTGAGACTGGCACATATGGCATATATCTGTAGTTCTAGCTATTTGGAAGGGCCTGGGCAACAAAACGAGAAGGAATACTGAGAAAACAGGATAAATGAACAAAAGGATAGTAAGGAACCAGTTACTACATTAAGTGTAAATGAATTGATTGCTTTAGTAGCTAAAAATCATCAGACTGAAAAACAGCAAACAGTTTATTGCAGCAGTCCAAACATTATACACAAAGCTAAAAGTAAAATGGTATAAAAATTATTACTAAGTTTAAAAGGAAATATCTCATAATGCTAAGAAGATCAGTTCTTTAGAGTACAGTCCCAAATTTATAGGTACCTGAAAAAAATACCTTCAAATACATGAGACAAAAATTAATAAAACTAAAATCAGGAACATACACTTGAAATTGTAAATGGGATATTTTAACTTGCTGTCTTGAATAACTTAATAGGTGGGTAACCATTGCTCTTTGCCTTGCATATCAGTATGCCGGTTTCCCTGGACTTGACTGATTATTGAGATCCAGGTAATGATATGTGGAATAAGGAACCACATCTGAAGAATTCACATGGAGTATTTACAAAATTAGTGCTTTTGTTGTTTTGGAACATAAAGTAAGAGTCAGCTTTCCAAACATTAACACCAGGTGTTGGTGGGACATATCTTTAATCCCAGCACTTGGGAGATAGAAGCCGGTAGATCTCGAGATTGAGGCCATTCTGATCTACAGAGAAAGTTCTAATACAGCCAAGGCTACACAGAGACGCCTTGTCCCAAAACAAAAACAAAAACAAACAAACAAAAAGAAAAATTCCCTTTTAAGGCTGGGTATATAGTATAATGGGAAAACACTTGTTAGCATGGGTGAAATCCCCAAAGTTCAGCACCCACTGCTGCCAAACAATTTCTCCCAGAAAATGAAAATCAAGTAAATATACTTCTCAGTAGTTTAGAAGATGGAAAGAAACTAGCCACAGTTAACCAGCATGCTATGGGGTGTAGCTGAGGTTATAGTTTTATACCTATCAGAACATTTTTATGATAAGAGTTAGTGATCACTCCCAAAACCTTAGAAAACATGTTCAGCAAATGATATTGGGGAAATGATTCGATTCTTATTTACATCAGATGAAAGAAAAATAGCTTGGGAATAAACCTAATCAAGGAAATGAAAGACAGGTACAATGAGGTCTTGAAAACACTGGAGAAAGAAACTGGAGGCACTAAAAAATGGAATGAATGGAGGAATTACTATTGTAAACAGCTAGACTGTCAGAAGTGTGATGTAAATTCAGAGCAGTCACCATCAGTCACTCTTCATAGAAATAAAAGCCCTGAACACACAGAAGTGCAAACAACCCCAAGTAGCCAAAATGGTCCTGACCACAAAGAAGGATGCAAGAAATAACCACTGAACTTGATTTCAAGTTATAGTAAAGAGTTATTAAAAAAAAAAAAATGGAACTAGTACATAAACACACATGTCAAGCAGTGTAATAGGCTATATGACCCAGATAAAACCATATGCAGCTGCAGTCTAGTCAAAAACCAAAACAAAGCCGGGTGTGGTCGCGCACACCTTTAACCCCAGCACTCAGCAGGGAAAGGTAGGCGGGTCTCTGAGTTCAAGGCCAGCCTGGTCTTCAAAGTGAGTCCAGGACAGCCAAGGCTACACAGAGAAACCCTGTCTCCAAAAACCCAAAACCAAAACCAAATTTTGTTGTGGTTATATGCCTGTTATTTTCTGCAAGTTAAGTAAAGTGATGTTTTGTTTTTTTCCAGGAGGAATATAGAACTGAAGGTATCAGTTGGCACAACATAGATTATATTGATAATACTTGTTGCATAAATCTTATTAGCAAAAAACCAACAGGACTGCTCCATCTTTTGGATGAAGAAAGCAAGTGAGTATGGTGCTTTTCAGCTTCATAATTGACCATTGTGCTTTTTGAGTACTTCCCCTTTATTTGAGACAGGTTCTCACCACTGTGTAACTGTGGCTAGGTTGGGACTAGGACTGTTACAGCCCCAGGATAGCCTCAGAATCACTGTAGTTCTTATTCTTAGGCTCCTCAGTGCCAGCTTTACAAGCATGTACCATCAACTAGCCTATGCCTAAGTAAGGATAAATATTTTAATAATGTTTCAAATAAAGTCTTAAGGGTTCTTCTGTATGTGTCTGGAAAAAAGTACACATTTCTGTGTAAATAGACTGCACTTTACTGTTGAACAAAGTTTTTCCAGATTCTTCTTACAAAGTTTGATGTTAAAATTTTTGATACATATTCTTCATTCAGTTTTTGTTTTGTTTTTTGTTTTTTTTTTGTTTTTTTTTTTTGAGATGGGGCTTCTGAGTGTAGCCTTGGTGGATCTCTGTGAGGCCAGCCTGGTCTACAAAGTGAGTCCAGTACAAACAGGCTTCACAGAGAAACCCTGTCTTGAAAAACAGACAAAAAAGATGTTATAGTTAATTTTATACCTATTAAAACATTTTTATGTTAAGAATCAGTGATTGGGGGCTGGAGAGGCGGCTTAGAGGTTAAGAGCACTGACTGCTCCTTCATAGGTCCTGAGTTCAATTCCCAACAACCACATAATGGCTGACAACCATCTATAATGTGATGTGATGCCCTTTTCTGGCCTGCAGGTGTACATGCAGCAGAGCATTGTATACATAATCAATCAATCAATCAATCAATCTTTAAAAAAGAGAGAGAGAAAAGAAACTTAAAAAAAATCAGCGGTTGCTCTGCAAACCTTGGAAAATATGTTCAGCAAATGTAGTTGAGGAAATAATTCGATTCTTAATTACATCAGATGAAAAAAAAATATTTTGGAGTAAACCTAATCAAAGAAATGAAAGACAGGTACAGTGAGGTCTTGAAAGCACTGGAGAAAGGAACTGGAGGCACTAAAAAATGGAATGAATGGAAGAATTACTACTGTAAACATAGCTAGACTGTCAGAAGTGTGATGTAAATTCAGAGCAGTCACCATCAGTCACTCTTTTTTTTTACTGAACACGAGTCTTTATTGGCCGCGGCTATTTGAGGGGGATGAAGCGGGAGGAGTGGGTGGCACCGACACCAGGCCGGCCGTGCTTCACTGGCTTGTAGGTGATGGAGAACTCACCCAGGTAGTAGCCAATCATCTGGTTTGATCTCCACCTGGTTGAAGGTCTTGCCGTTGTACACGCCCACCATGCTGCCCACCATCTCGGGCAGGATGACATGTCCCTCAGGTGGGTCTTCACCACCTTCGGCTTCTCCATGGGTGGAGCCTTCTTCTTGGCTTTCCTCAGGCTCTTGAGAAGCCAGTGCTGCTTGCACCGCAGGCCACGGTTCAGGCGCTGCCTCTGGCAGGCACTGTACAGCTGCAGCAGCTGCTCATAGGACATGTCCAGCAGTTGGTCCAGGTCCACGCCGCAGTAGGTGAACTTGCAGAAGGTCTGCTTCTTCTGCTCCACTTCAGCCATCTCAGCGGCTGCTCAGAAAAGCAGTCACTCTTCACAGAAATGAAAACCCTGAAATTCACACAGAAGTGCAAACTACCGTACCAAGTAGCCAAAATAACCTCTGCCTCCCTGAGTGGTATTTCTTTATTCTTGATTATTTCATACATGTATACAATGAAATATGATTATATCTACTATCTCTTTCTCCTCCAACTCCTTCCATATTATCTCCAAGAGTCCTAATCTCATGTCCTTCACTTTTTTTGTTGGCATGGAAGATCCACCTCTCTCTGCCTCCTAGGTGCTGGGATTCAAGGAGTATACTACCACACTCAGCTATTGTTTTGTTTTGATTATCCACAATGTCTAATTAGTTCTGCCCACAAATGCATGATTCCCTACTGCATCATGGGAAACCTATCACTGGTCGCATGCTGATGTACACTTTTTAAAAGATTTTTCTTCCTGTCTCTCTTGCTAAATAGCTGGGTCTGCTCCTGAAGTTGAGGTCTCTGCCTCCTGAGTGCTGACATTGCAGGAATGCAATAACTCACTCAGCTCTTAAATTGAGTTTTATTTATTTATTTGCATTTTTTGAGACAAGTTCTCTCTGTGTAGCCCTGGCTGTCCTGGCCTCGCTTGTAGACCAGACTGGCCTCGAACTCAGAGATCCACCTGCCTTTGCCTCCAGGGTGCTAGAATTAAAGGCATGGGCCACCATGCCCGGCCCATGGTTGGCTTATTTATTCACATTTTATTTGAGGGTGGAGTATATGTGTGCTATTGTGCTTGTATGGAGGTCAAAGGATAACATAAAAGAAGAGTTTCTTTCTTTTTACCACCTGGGTCCTGGTGATCATTGAAGTTGTTGAGCTTAGAATCATATGATACCCCATATTTGACCACGTCTCCTGGATGGGGAGGCCTGGTGGCACTCAGAGGATGGATAGCAGGCTACCAAGAAGAGACTCGATACCCTATGAGCATATACAGGGGGAAGAGGTCCCCCTCAGTCACAGTCATAGGGGAGGGGAGTAAGGGGAAAATGGGAGGGAGGGAGGAATGGGAGGATACAAGGGATGGGATAGCAATTGAGATGTAATATGAATAAATTAATAAAATATATTTTTTAAAAAGGCAAGTCCTTAAGGGGGGAGGGGAAAGAATCATATGCCTTTACCCACTGAACTATCTTACCAGTCCTTGAATTTTTTATACAGAAATTGTGTTTGCTTTAAAATGAATAATAATTTTTAATGTCATACCCCCCCCCCAAAAAAAAAAAAAAACCAACAACAATAACACATATTTGTAAGTGTTTTTCAATATATAGGACCTTGGGAGAACCTTTCTTTTTAAGTCTACCCTGCTTCTTTAGAAACGTTTTTTCTCTATTTCAAAGAAAGGAAATCTTATCATACATTGTTAAAACCATGCTGAGGGTTAGGAAGTAAATAAATTGTTACTTACAGACAGCAAGCGAGTACCTTAATAGAAGAGCGGAGCATTCTACCTGAGTTGTAGTTGCTAGGGTTTGGAATTGCTCACGCTGTTTACCTTCATTATGTTTTCTGAGTTAGGAACATTGCACAGTTAAAAGGGAAATTGATTTTCACAGTAGACTTTTTGACTTGAAACAAGTAGGATTAGAATTGGTGACAGTAGTGTAGAACTGTAGCTTCTTCTTCAGACTGTAAGAGTAATAATTTTTTCTAGAATGGCTTTAGAGTTTTAGAATGAGCTTAGAAAGAAGTTTTTAGTTCAGGATAGTATGTGAATGCAAAAGCCAGCCACAGTTACTAGAAAAATGGCAGTGTTGAAAACATACAAAGGACTGGGTGGCGATTGTGCTCTCCTTTAATCCTAGCACCCAGGAGGGCAGAGGCAGGCAGATCTCAGAGTGAGTTAGTTCGAGGACAGCCAGAGCTACACAGAGAAACTCTTGTTTTGATTCCCCTCCCAAAAGAGAGATGGGGCGGCGGGGGGGAACATATGAAGCCTGCTCACATTTATTTAATCCCTGTAAGGTGGCAGATAGTGTTTGGTGCAATTATTAGTAGCATTTGATTTTATTAGCACTGCTGTACCTAACATTATGCTTATCTTATGAACCAGTTTAGAGAACCAGTTATTAAAGGTTACAGGACACTGGAGAACCGCTAGTATAAGCTAGGATGATCTGAAACCAGTGGCCATTCTCTTTCCTGATTCTACTATATGTATATTAACCGTTTTTGTTATAATTTTGAATAATTTTTATACATTGAGATTGCTATTTAGGGGCTGGAGAGCTGGCTTAGAGGTTAAGGGCACTGACTGCTCCTCCAGAGGTCCTGAGTTCACTTCTCAGCAACCACATGGTGGCTCACAACCATCTATAATGAGATCTGGTGCCTCTTCTTGCCTGCAGGTGTACATTTAAAAAAAAAAGATTGCTGTTTAGCATTGTCATAACTAAATCACAACATTACTCATTATTTATGCTAGCATTAAACTATTTTCTGAAAGATTCTTCTTTTTCTGTCAGACTGTCTATTTGAAACTCCTAGTAATTAGTCACTTTCATCATTGTGATGAAAATACCTGAGGAAAGAAAGATAAAAGAAGGAAAAAGTTACTCTGGGTTTCAGTTTTTAAAAGTCTTTGATCTGTTTCTTTGGCTCAGTTGCTTTGGGCTTGAGGCCACTCACCCCAGGACATCCTAGAGGCAGACCCACTTCTTTCAATTAGGACACATCTCCTAATAGTCTGTTCAGTTGTGAATTCATCATGACCCTGTCATCCTCAAACACTGCTGCATTGAGGACCAAGCTTTAAATACACATGTCTTCTGGTAACATTTCATGTACAAATCGTAACCCTTGTTCTTGGTTCCCAAAGGCGCATGTCTGTCCTAAAGCAAAGTATTAGAGTACTCCAAGAGTTCCTGCAGCTTTCAGAGTTGGAGCTTTATCTGAAAACTCAAGTCTAGAAGGCAACTTTTAGTTGTGATATTTTATAAAATTAAAGATGCAAGTTGTGAGCTAGGCGCAGTGCAGTGGCACATGCCTGTTATCCCAGCACTCAGGGAAGCAGAGGCAGGTGGATTTCTGTGAGTTCAAGACAAGCCTGGTTTACAAAGTGAGTCCAGAACATCCAAGACTGCACAGAGAGACCTGTCTCAAAAAACAAACAAAACAAAAAAATATGCAAGTTATGTCCATTGAACATAGAGTGGTAAGGGCAGGCACAGGATCAACATTCTTATTCAGAAGGGAGGGATGGGAGCATAGAAAGGAGAATCCAGGCCAAGGAAAACTGAAACCCACTAGGGCAACATTAAATCTTGAGCACCCAAATCTATCACCCAAGTCACATGCTGGTATACTAAGCTCTCCTGTGTTTGTGCAGCTCCACCTTTATGACTTTGCAATCTCCTGTTTTCCTGGCACCTCTCTGAGGCTACTTGCTTATTGGAGATTCTTCTATGTTTCTGGCATCTCCAGATTCCTGGAATTTTGACTGCTACTTGGTTTTATTCATAGCCCTCTTCTGGGTTTCTGACTGCAGCGTCTCTCTGGCTCCCCTAGCCTTCTTATAAAATCTGGCAGAATCCCTTACAATCCCACAACTCTTATATTTTACATGTTTACAAAAACCTGCATCACTTTGATGGCATTAATAACTGCTTTTGGTGCAAACTTTACTCTTGGAACCCGCTCATCCTTGGCTGTAGTAAGCTCTTGAGTACTTGGACAGTGGTCATAGGCAAATGAGTCTTGGGGAAACAGTTTTCCAGGAGGCCCTGTTTGAATAAGGAATGAGGAGCTGTTTTACACTCTTGAACAAGCAATTTCCTAGAAGTTCCTGCAGTGCCCTGATAGCACCATGTAAAATATGAGATGTGGTCTTTTCCTGCCTGAATTACAAGTTTATCAATTCTGTCTTGTGTGATTTTTGGTGCTGATCTCCACAGTATGACAAAAAGTAGCCAACATTATTCATCCCACAAGCTGAATGTTTGTCTTGAAATTTCCTCTAAGATTAAGTAACTGAAGATATTTAAACTCAGCTTTACAGAAAGTTTCAGGGTATGAACAAAATATAGAAGAATTCTGTTTCTAGGACATAAGAAAAATGATGACACTCAGTTCCCAATATAACCCCCTCCCCCTTTTCCAATGGGAAACTTTGTTCAACATTCTGACTTTCTTAGTTCCACTAAAATCTCCAGGTGAACTCTGTTTTCACCATTCTAACACAATAATTGGTGTAGATTAGAAAGTTACTACTTATATATGGGAAAATAAGAAACAAACGTATTGAAGAACAAGAGATTATTTAATTTTTGAAATGTATTGACCCTCAAAGAGTATATATGATTTTGGTTTTATTTTTCTTTGTGCTATACACTATTGCTGCACAGTGCAGCTTTTAAATAACAAGTGACTTGAGCTAATTTCTCGGGCTAACTGTAAAGTGTGATTCCTCGTGTATACAGTAGGATCCCTAGTTCTTTAGCTTGTTTCAAGAGTGATTATTTGTGTATGGTAGCATACACCTTTAATCCTAGCACTCAGGAAGCAGAGGCAGGCAGATCCCTAGGAGTTCACAGCTAGCCTGGTCTACATTGCAAGTTCCAAGGCTATGCAGTAAGCCTCTTTCCCACCTCCTAACCCTGTCACGCCCCCAAATAAATGAAAAGACTCTGATTATAATCTATAGGTAAAACTCTTCATAAACTGTATAGTATATCAGCACTGTAATTATAATGTACTTTATTATGGTATATAATGACTACATCTTTCTCATAATTTGTTGCCTCCCTCAATTCAGCTTTCCACAGGCTACAAACCAAACATTACTAGACAAGTTTAAACATCAACATGAAGATAATTCTTACATTGAATTTCCAGCTGTGATGGAGCCTGCTTTTATCATAAGGCATTATGCTGGAAAAGTAAAATATGGAGTAAAGGTCAGTAAATTTCTTATTCAATGTGGTTTTAGAGCAGAGGTATATGTTTTAAAATATAGGACATGTAAATTTTTTTGACAATTTTATATATGTAAAAGTTGTTTGTTAAACAGCACCATCCCCAAACTCTTCCGTCAGATGTATGGTTACTATATCTGGTAGTCCCTCTCCTGTAGTTTTTGTAGGCTCTGGATCAGTAGTCTTTGGAGACATTTTGTAAGGATAGAACTAGAATTGAGATCTGCTTTTCAGTATGTTACCATTTTAGATAATATTTCTTCTGGTTTCCTTGTACAGATGAATCTATCAGTCCATTCTAGTGAACTTTTTAAATCTAGAAGAACTGATAATCTGTGTCTCAACCTCATTGTTCATCTTCATACTTCATTTGTTTCTTTTTTTCTTTTTTAAGCACTATTAGGTAATTGTGAGCTATCTTTTTTTGCTTTGTTTTGTTTTTGTTTTTTGTTTTTTGTTTTTTTGAGATAGGGTTTCTCTGTGTAGCCTTGGCTGTCTTGGACTCGCTTTGTAGACAGGCTGGCCTTGAACTCACAGCAATCCATCTGTCTCTGTCTCCCATGTGCTGGGATTAAAGGTGTGCACCACCAGGCCTGGCTGAAATGGTGTGTCTTTAAACTCAAAGCCTGTCTCCAGTGGCATAAACATACTACAGCAAGACTACACCTCGTGAGCCTACCCAGACACCGCCACCAGCTGGGAACGAAGACTCAGGGGACATTTATCATACCGTATACACACCCACCTGTTTCCGTGATGTTTATGTTATCGTGTAGATTCAAACTAAAAGATGATTTAAAAGGTGTAATTACATACTCATTGAAGAAACTAGATACATGATAGAGATATTACGTGAGGTAACAGGGATATTTTACAATGATAAAAGTGTCCAGTTCATGAAATGTTAATCAAAAGTTGTTTACATCAAGCAATTTTGATCCCAACTATAGGAAGCAGAAAGAGACCAAAAGTAGCTTTAGGGTTGAGAATGTGGCAGAGTTCTTGTGTAGCATGTGTGATGCTCTCAGTTTAATTCCTAGCACTGCAGAAAGCTATAACTAAATCAAGGTAGCTGTAGACAATCCAGTGTTGTGCCACAGGGTACACACACAAATATCAAACAGACAAATTTCGCAGCACTTTAAAAACAGTTGACCCAGTTGCTTGCCATAACAATAACGTAGGCAGTTACTGCGTATTTATATATTAATCAGAATTCTTCTAATTAGTTGATGAATCAATTCAGAAAATCACAATTAAAATTACTTGCCATTTTATTAAGACATAGTTTCAACTGAATAGTTAGAAATACACTGTTTTAAAGTTTGTCTAATCCACTTAAATCATTTAAGAGAAATGCTTGACAAGAAATTTGGGTAAAAAGTTGAAAAGTAATTATATCAGATTTCATCTAAAAAAACTTGGAAAAGAGTACATTGAACTCAAATGAAAGATGGACATGATGAAGATCAGAAGTTAACACAATAAAAAGAACCATAAAGAAACCGGTAAAGCTTCTGGGAGTGGTGGCACATACCTCTAATCCTAGTGCTTCAGAGGCTGGGGTAGTAGGGTCTCTCTTGAGTTCAAAGCCAGCCTGATGCCCCAGCCAGAGCAACATAATGATAGCCTGTTTCAAAACAAACACCACCAAAACCCAATGAAATCAAAGTCTAATGTTAGTTCCATTTTAATATATGATAAAACAAACTATTAGCAGAATAGCGGATACTAGAAAAGTATATAAATTATAAGTATAAAAAAATAAGAAAGAGACTTCATTCTTCTGTATTATTCTCTGTGCAGCCTCAGATGTTTATAAAATACCAACTGGCTGCTGCCATTACATTTTCAGTTCTTTTATCATTGAATGAAATTCAGTTCTATAATCTCTGTTCATCCACCATTCAAACCTATTATCTTCTTCATTTTAATAGTCTTTTTTTACAAATAACATTAGTACTTTTTTCATAGGATTTTCGGGAAAAAAATACAGATCATATGCGTCCAGACATTGTGGCTCTTCTGAGAAGCAGCAGAAATGCCTTTGTTTCTGGGATGACTGGAATTGATCCTGTAGCTGTTTTCCGATGGGCAGTTCTGCGAGCGTTTTTCAGAGCCGTGGTTGCTTTCAGGGAAGCTGGGAAAAGACACGTTCAGAGAAAAAGTGGTAAGCCATTTCTTGCTAGTATTCTGCCATGATAATACTTTTTATTTTGTTCTTTTTTTCTTGACACTCTACAATGATGTTTCATATCTGATAAATCACATATACCTTTAAGTTACTAAATGTATGTTTTTGTATACTTGACAAATTAATCCACAGATTCTAGGTCATCAATCATGACAAGTAAGATAGGTTCAAAGATATCCAAACAGGCATGTCATAAACTATCTAGAGATGGGCTGGCTAGATGGCTTAACAGATAGCACTTCCTGCCAAGTCTGATGACAGAGTTCTGTCTCTGAGACCTACAGGAGGGAAAGGATAACTCCTGCAAGTTGTCCTCTGACCTTGACAGGCCATGGCAAATGTGCATCCCCACTCCCTGAATAAATGTAGTTAAAAACATGAAATAAAAGAGACAGAGAATATGAATAGCAAATGGTAGTAGGAAAATGATTGTTATATATAAAGGACCTAGATTAAACAAATGGTTTTTTTCATCAGACTTCACTGCACAGAAGGTAATAGAATATTACATATTCAAAATGTTGAAGGAAAGAGCTATAATAAATAGCTCTACTTCCTTCAAATGCAAAATGTCTTTCAGAAAGATAGTGGTTAAGTATATTCCTAGACATAACCAGGCTTGGTGGTGCATGCCTTTAATCCCAGCACTTGGGAGGCAGATGTAGGCAGATCTCTTGAAACTCCAGGCCTGCATAGACTACATAGTGAATTCCAGAACCACCATTATCTCAAAGACAAAACAAAGCAAAACAAAAATTCAACAAGAGAAGCAAAAAGATAGTCCTTAGAAAAATAAATCCTAAGTGACTTTATTAGCAGACTTTCCCACTGTTTTAGTAGTCGGTGTTCTCTTGCTGTGAAGGGACACTGTGACCACAGCAACTCTGATAAAGGAAAACACTTAATTGAGGTTGGGTTACAGTTTCAGAGACTTAGTCTGTTATTGCCATGGCCAGAGGCATACCAATGAGGAGGCAGACATGGTGCTGGGGAGGTAGCTGAGAGTTCTACATCTGGATGGACAGACAGCAGAAAGAGAGAAACACTGGGCCTACCTTGAGTATTTGAAACCCCAAAACTCCCCTCTCTTCAGTGACACACTTCCTCCAACAGGCCACATGTACTCCCACAAGGCCACGCCTCCTATTCCCTATCAAATAGTCCTATTTCCTGATCCCCAAGTATTCAGTCATATGAGCCTATTGGGACCATTCCTATTCAAACCACCATATTCCCATAGGAAATATGAAAAGGAATTCTTATGATTGAAATGGTTAAAATGATAGTAATGGCCTGAAGAGATGGCTCAGCTGTAAATGCACTTGCTGATTTCCCAGAGCCACCTGAGTTCAGTTCCCAGCATCCATGTTAATAGTCTCACAACCTCTGGCAACTCCAGCTCTAGGGGGAAATCAAATACCCTCTTCTGGCCTCAGAGGGAATTGCACTCACATGTGCACATATACACAGAAATAAACACACACATAGAAATAAAACAAAAAAATTTTTTTTAGAAACATTAGTAAAAAAGAGAAGAGGACCATTATAGTTAACTAAAAAAAAGATGGAATAAATATTTTTTTTACATATTCTAATACTCAGGAGATAGCTGTTTAAAGTAATAATTGTAATTTTATGCCGATGGTCATACTGTTTAAAAGATATAACTTACAGCTGGGCGATGGTGGTGCACGCTTTTAATCCCAGCACTCGGGAGGCAGAGGCAGGTGAATCGCTGTGAGTTCGAGGCCAGCTGGTCTACAAAGCCAGTCCAGGACAGGGAAGGCTACACAGAGAAACTTTGTCTTGAAAAACATACAAACAAAAACCCCAAAATAGAAAAAAAAAAAGATATAACTTATTTGATAGTAACAGTGTAAAGAAAGAGATAGGGGCCACTTTTTGTGCAACTGAAAATTTTTTTAATTTGGACTAGAGTTTTAGAAATTAGTACTTTAATTATAATTGTCATGTCAACTGTTAACTAAATAGTAAAAAAAAAAAAAGGGTTATTTAAAAGGAGGGCAGTAATAATGAAAGTAAAGAACAAAAAATGTCTTACTATGTAGAAAGCAAATAACATCCTTCAACATAACAAGGAGATCAAGAAAGAAATAATAAGAAAAGGTAGAAGATACTTTGAGCTGGAGATAACAAACAAACATAGTCTATACTTGTCCCTGGTTGGTTAGTTTATGTCCTGCCATGCATTGTTTGTTGGATGGTGGACAGTAGAAGCCTTGCCTGAAAATGATTATTGGTTATATAAGTTTATGCATGATACAGGTGTTTTACACACTGCTAGGAGACAATCGCGACTTATAGAATATAGCTCAAGGAGTGCTTATAGAAAGGCTTATAGCATCAAAACACTTGTATTATAAAACAAGACTTCAGGCCAATAACCCAGTGTTCTACTGTTTCTAAGGAGGTTTAGATACAAGGATAAAAACTGTGTAAGCAGGACATTGTAGACTAGATTGGGAAAAAATTAGTACAGAATTAAAAAAACAAGCAAAGCATCTGGATGAGGTAGCGCATGCCTGTAATCCCAGCATTCTGGGCGGCAGAGGCAGGTAGATTGCTGTGAGTTTGAGGCCACCCGGGCCTACAAAGCGAGTCCAGGACCGCCAAGGCTACACAGAGAAACTCTGTCTCAAAAACCCAAAACCAACTTATCAAACAAACAACCCTCCAAAAAAACCTAAAACCAAAACAACAACAACAGCAAAACAAGCAAAACCAGAAAAATGTAACAAAAATAAGCAAAATTGACTGGCTACAAGGCCCAAATTACTAACTTGAGTAATGAACGGAAGGGGACAAGTCTGTTGAAGTTATAGAAGTTAAAATATGATTATTTCTATGGTTAAGAACAAGAAATTAGAAACTAGTTGAAATGGAAATAATGACAGAAAAGTACAAACAACAAATACTGACTCCTGAAGGAATAGAAAATTGAATTCTGGCTTATAGTTTAGAAATTATATTAGTAATTATTAATTTGGCATATACATACAGTGGAATGCTACTCATAAAAGAAATGAATTTCTGGTAAATGTGTGCCACATTTTTTTTTTCCATTTTCATTTACTTATTCACTTTATATCCCAGTCATAGCCCCTTCCCTCTTCTCCTCTCAGTCCCATGCCTTCCTTCTTCTCCCCTCCCCCATCCCAAGCTATTCTTCAGAAAAGAGGAGCCCCCTCCTACCTACCCACCCCAGTTCATCAAGTTGCATCAAGGCTGAGCATATCCCCTGTGGCCTGGTGAGGCAGCCAGGGGGTGGTGATCAAAAAGCTAGCAACAGAGTCCATGTTGGGGACAGCCCCTGCTCCCCTAACTGGAGAACCCACATGAAGCCTGAGCTATCCATTGCCTATATATGTGTAGGGGGCATAGGCCCAGTTTGTGCGTGGTCTTTGGTTGGTGCATCAGCCTCCACAACCCCCCCGGGCCCTGGTTAGTTTGCTCTTTTTGTGGAGCTCCTGTCACGTCTAGGTGCTTTTCTCCTTCCCCCTACTTTTCCACAAGACTCCCTAAATAACACCCAATGTTTGGCTGAGTCTCAGCATCTGTTTCGAACTGCTGCTGGGTAGAGCCTCTCACAGGACAGCTCTGCTAGGCTTCGGTCTGCAAGCATAGCAGAGTATTTTTAATAATGTCAGAGATTGGCTCTCTTCCGTGGAATGGATCTTGGGTTGGGCCAGGCATCGGTCAGACATTCCCTCAATCTCTGCTCTATCTGCTGCCTTTATCCCTGCATGGCTTGTAGGCAGGGTAAATTTTGGGTTGAAGTGTTTGTGCGTGAGTTGATGTTCCCCTCCTTCCACAAGGTGTCCTCTTCAGTCTCCATGGCCCCTGCTACTAGAAGTCTCAGTTAGCATCTCCCTCATATCCTCCCAGAAGCCTACTCTGACTTAGGTCTCCAGCTTTTCACAGAGATACCCCACCCATAATTGTTCTTTTCTTTGCAGGCCTTTTATCTTCCTGACCCTACTTTCCCAGGTCTGATCTCCACCCTTATTTCTCTCTGCGCTTCCTCTCCTACTTTGTTCCTTCTTTTCAACGACTACCTCTGCCTATTCTGTTTCCCCTTTTGGTATGATAAACATATTTTTAAGTATATTGTAGTGATGGTGTATAGCATTGTTTGTTATACTAAAAACTGTTGACTTGCAGTTTGCATAGTGAATTGTGTCATGTGAATTATGGTTCAGTAAAGTATATACAAACACAAAATGAATGTTTATTGTTCATTTATTCTTTCTTAAAATTATTTTTATTTTATATGTATTGGTATCTTGCCTGCACATTTGTTTGTGTGAGAGTGTCGGACCTCCTAAAACTAGAGTTACACAGTGTGAGCTGCCATGTGCGTGCTAGGGAACCTGGGTCCACTGGAAGAGCACTGAGATGGCTCTTAACCATCTCTCCAGCCCCTCAGTGCATTTACTCTTAACTCCCTCATGCACATCAGTGGAAGAACATGAACAGATCATGACATATTCCTGCCACGGTGATTCTCATAGTTTGTAAATTTTTAAAATTACTGAGCAAAAAGGCAGCAATATTAGTTCATTTGGTTTAGAAACATGCAAGGTAATGTATAGGGAAAGATCAGAATATGATTGCCTCTGGTAGTGTCAGTGGCAAGGGTAGTAGCGATAGGAAAGGTGATAAAATAACTTTGGAAGGGATGAAATGTTCTATATCTGGGTTCAGGCTTACATGGATACAAACATTTGTTTAAACTCATCAAGCAGAATACTTAATAAACCTGGACTCAAGTAGCCGAATATGGTAGAACACACTTAGAGTCCTTGCTATTAAGGAACATTAGGCAGGAGGATCAGTTGAGCTCTAGGGGTTTAGAGATTTGCCCAGGCAATGTGAGACAGGAGGAGTCTTGAGGCTTGGGATCTGCCATAATAAAAATGTAGGTTCAGAGATCTGGCCTCGGGTGTGAATGGTACAGCGCAGCTTGGATCATGAAGTTCCTGCCTGGTGGTTCAGAGGGTTGAAAGCTTAAATTTTTCTGTAATTAAAAAGGCTTTTGAAAAACTATATCCACTGGCCTTACATAGGGAAGCAATAAGAACTTTAATCTGGTGAACTTTAGGTAGATTCCTGTAAGTGTGGGTCTGGACTTGGATTATGTGCTAGTACATAATGTAGTGTAGCACCCAGGACACAGAGACACTACGGTTGCTTTGAATTCGAGCTCAGCCTAAGCTCCCTTGACTGAAAAAACAAAAACAGAAGATTTGCTTCAAAAATTTGTATACTGTCCCCCAAACAAATGAAACAATAACTGAAATAAATGTAATCCTTCAAAAACACAGTTTATGTGATACTTTAAAAAATAACCTCCATTGAAAATATATTTATAAATTATCTTGGAACAATCAAGTCATCTTAGGGAATTACTATACACAACAAGCAAGAAGAATATAATTTTAAGGTGTAAAAATTTTGTTATAGTCTGGAAAATAATGTTAAAGCAGTTAAAAATGTTTTTAAAAGGTTTAGAAGTCAAATGAAAGAAATAGGACACAGGTTATTAAAAAACATTAGACTAAATGTGGCACTGAATCACAAAGCTACAAAGATACAAAAATACCTGAGTGATGCTGGTATAGTATATTTGATCGAATGGAAAATAGTGCAGTGACACTGGTATAATAGTTAGATCAAATGGAAAACGGAGTACAATGGAGAAAGTAATATTTAATTTTCTTAAAATTCTACACAGTAATTTAGTGGATTTTAATAATTATTTTTTCACACAAAAGTTTTTACATATTCTTGAATTATTTCTAGTATATTATTAAATTATCAATTGATTCAGTAGACCATACATTGTCATCTTTCTCTTCTCTCCAAACTTGTCCACTTTATTTGATTGTCAGTTTAAGTACAGGCTATTCTGATACTTAGCCAGCAAGTGTAATTACTGGTAATAATTGAAATTAAGTATTTCTACTAATATATTTTGTCACAGTGACATGATCACAAGCTGTGTTTTAAAAAATATTAAACATTTTCAATTATCGATTCTCATCTTGGCTAACTGATCCATTTAAAAAAGTTACTTTTTACTGTCAGCCTGTTAAAATGTTTGAAGTGGACTTACACTTTAAAAGTCTGCTACTTTTATGTATCTGATTAATTATAAGATTATAATTTCTCCACTAAATTATTTTATTCATTTTTATCAGTTTGATAAAATTCTTGATGTAGATTTTATCATTTTAAAAAGCTTTCTATTTTTATGTACTATCTGATGATTAACAAGATTGTGGTTTTTTTTTCTTATATGTATGGATAGTATTTTCTGAACTTAGAAGCCTAGCTTAGAGAATTTTATTGAGATGAAAAAATGCTGTGCAAGGAGTTTTTTTTTAATATTTGAGCTTTAAAATGACTATATTGAGAACTGTTTGTAATTTATGACATTGAGACTCATTCCTAATTCTATGATAAAGTGTACTAATCGGCCTTTAGTTCATTATGTAACACTTAATATGTTCCTAGGTTATATAGTTTGCATTTTTTTTGAGGCAAAATTGTTCAATGTAACCATTATTCCATATCTCTTAAGGTAATCTCTGAGGGACACTCAGAGTCTATCTCTTTTGAAATATGGAAACTCTATATTCTACCTTAAATAATTTTTTTCACTGATACTTATGCTCCGGAAGCTGCCCTGTTCCCTTGCCTTATTGCTAGAATGACTCACTTGGTTAACTTTCATCTGGGGCTTTGGTCTTGTGTCTTTTCTTTCCTGGTAGTAATTCACTTTTATCTCCTTTTTCAGTGGTGAGGTATAGATTCCCCAGCTATTTTTTGTTCAAGTTCCTACTCTTTGGTGATTTATTTACTACTTAGACTTATACATTTGATAGACTATTTACAAGTGTGGTTGATTGCCAGATATGCAAAAGAACTGTTAAGTTATTTTGTAAACTGTCTGGGTATAATTTCTCTCATATTCTATCAATGTTGCCAACTACATGCTAAAGATATTTCAGAAAGGGATAATTTTTGAAGAACAACCCAATAATAGAACCTGTATGAAATGTTCCATAAACTTTAATGTAGAATTTTTCATATGGCATTAACTCAGAATACGTTGATTAATAAAACAGACATTTTGTATATCTGAAAAGAATATTTAGTTGGGGAAAATCAGTCACATTATCCTATGTTTTAAAATATATTAAGAGAGTTGGCACCATTGTATTTGATTCTCTTACTGGTTTGGGCTTAAATAATGTCTTTTTCTTTCTTCTTTGGTTTTGTTTTGTTTTACTTCTCAAGGACACGATGATACAACGCCATGTGCAATTTTGAAAAGTATGGATAGTATTAGCTTTCTCCAACACCCAGTCCACCAGAGGAGCTTAGAGATTCTGCAGAGGTGCAAGGAAGAGAAGAACAGTAAGGCTGCAAACCCTCATAAACTCTGTGTTGTCACATCTATTTGGAAATGGAAATCAAGAGCATTCATGAGGGTAGCATGCAGATTGCATAGGCAGCATGACCTTCCCAGTCCTTTATTAGACTCTAGTGCTTTCTCTTGAAATTGCTGATATACCTGTTAAATGTGGGTGACTCCTGTTTGCCCACATTGTTAATTATTTAGGTTGTATCACTAAATTGGTTTCCATTTTTGTCTTGAAAGTATCTGACTCATTCTAGAAAAATGAATAGTACTTTTTCTCCTAGTGCTTTTTGGAAGTTTTACTCAAATGTACAATAAAAGAGAACAATTTGGTAAATCTTACATATATAGAAACTCATGAAATTATCACAGTAATCATGATAGTCAACATTCCCCAAAAGTTTCCTCATTATCTGGCTAAATTTTGTACTTGCTTATGTGTGAGTCCTGCATAAGCAATGTTGTTAAGGGATCCATTTAAGTTGAGTGCAACATTTAACTCAGACTTTCTGTGTCTAAAAGAAACCACCACACCAGTGTTTTAGCATAGAGAAAATGAGAACACATGTCTGTTTATGTCTAAAATTGATGTAAAAGATGCACTTGGTCTCCATTTCTTTCCTGGCTCTTTGCTAGTCTGCATGCAAATAGGTTCTCTTATCTGCTGTGTGGTTACAATGCTTGGGCTCACTCCTATTGTGATAGTAAATGAGTTCTTCAGAAAACTAAGCCGTTTGTGTGTAGTAGACTAAATTTACTCAAAGTCTGCTTTGTGCATTTAATAAATTGCCACACGTTTAGGTTACTACTTTTACTAGAGTTTCCTGGAGTTACTTAATAAAAGAACAATTAAAGTAGAAGTGCTAAAAAATAATTGCAGTGAGTTCTTTTTCACTGTATTGGTATAAGAAAATGTATAATGTATTTTGAGAAAAAAAAATATATTTTTTTCTTGTAGTAAGAATAAAGGTAAGTAGCTTTTAAAAGATGTCTTTAAAATCTCTTATTAATTACTGTTATTATTTCCAGTGATATACAGTCATCATTCCAATTGCTCAGTTTTGTATCCTCAGTCTTTCAAAACAGTCTACAAATCTTTTGAGGACAGCTTAAGTGAACTGTACTTAATTCTAAAGTAGTTGCATGTAGTTCAGTTGTTTTGTTTGTTTCTTCATGATTGAGCCTGGCAACTGCAGACTAGATAATATTGTAGTTTATGGGTCTGATTTCAGCATAGGTTGCATGAAGACATTATGCATTGTCAGTTCCCTAATTTCTGCATACTGATGCCGTCATTCATTTTATGTATGTATTTTAATTTCCACTGCAGTTACATGCAGTTGCAGCTTTAAAGTATTTTGGTACTACTGTTGCATAATCCTGGCACACTACAACTGTAGAATGCATTGAAAATGTATGAAAGGAAAAATGTAATTTTTTATTATTTTTAATATTTATTTATTTTTATTTAGAAGTGTGTGTATGTGCATGTGTGCATGCATGCCACATGTATACAGGTGCTTTCGGAAGCCAGAAGAGAGTGTCAGATCCCTTGGAGCTGGAGTTAGAGGCATTTTTGAACTATCTCATGTGGGTGCTGGGAATTGAATTCACTTGTCTTTTAGAGCAGTAAGTGCTCTTAACTATTTGAGCCATCTCTCCAGCCCTTAAACTTTTACATTACATTTTTTTATCACTAAAATAATAATTGAAGCTTTCACCTTAAGAATCTAGGAAAAACAGTATGTTAAGCCTTTAAAAAGAAAATAAATCAAATGATTCTGTGAGCTAAAAAGAAGTGATATAGAAAGCAAATAATAGTCTGTAATATGTTTGTTTATACTGTTGCTTTAGTTTAAAGGCAGTGTATTATGAGGCAAGCATGTAGCAGAACAAAGCTCACTTGAAGGCTAAGAAACGAGAAGAGGCTGGAGTCCCAGAACCACCTTTGTGCATGCACTGATAATGACCCTACTACCTACTACCAGCCCAGCTTCTTTAAAACATTCTACAGAACCAAACTTTTAATGTGGTGGCCTTAAGGGACAGTCAAGATCCAAAACATGCTAACAATCAAGTTAACACACTGTGATAACCATCTATAAAAGAAAAAGTATGTGATCATCTCAGTAAATGGAAAAAAAAAAAAAAAGGTTGTCATAATTCTGCACTCTTTTCTTTTAAAACCTGGCAACTAAGTGCCCCCAGTTTGTAAAGGGCTGCATGAAAAATCTTATCACAGACTTTCTCCAAATATATATAAGTTAAGACATTTTAGTAAAGACAAGGTAAAGATATTTCATATAGCCACTTGTATTCAGGGTCACAGGCAGATTAGTACAACAACAAAGAGATAGAAAAGGAATTTGAAAGGAAGGAATTAGTTAAGGTGGCCCTTAGTTGAAAGGTAAAAATCTATAAAATTGTTTTATAACTAAAACGTGACCTTAGCAGTCTTGTAGGATACCTAATAAAGATACAAAATCACATTTTAAACCCTAAATACATGGAATGTGGAGTTTATAAATGCCATTTATAGTATTTGAGGCAGCCAGTCCACTCCCACATTTTATAAGAGTAGGTACGTGTGACAAAAGTACATGGCAGCTGTGTCACTTCTAATATTAGAAAAGATTACCATTCCCATTTTTGGTATGACTTTGTTAGCTTTTACATCACTGTGAGGGAAGCCACTGTGTGAGCAGCTCCATTCAGAGTTCCACCAAAATCCTCAGCCAACAGGTAATAAGGAGCTGGGCTTCCTTAGCAACTGGCTGGATGACCTAAGAGCCAGTCATCCTTTATTCTAGTCCCAGGATGACTGCAGTCTTGCTTGGCAGCTTTAGTACAACCTGACTAGGAGACCCTAACTTAGAACTACCTAGATAAGCAACTCCTAATTTTCATTCTTTTGGAAACTGCGTTAGATGGGCTTGGTAGCCGAGTTAAAATCTCATCTTACTGTGGAAACTTGGACAGGAGATAGTAACTTAGGGAAAAGTTTTCTCAAAAATGAGAGAGGGGGAGTGGAGGGAGAAGGGAGGAAGGAGGGGAGACGGGAGAGAGAGAGAGAGAGAGACAGACAGACAGACAGAATTGAGGAGGACTAGGGGTAGGGCAGTGGTCGAGTGTTAGGACTCTTGTATAGCATACATGAAGCCCTGGATTCAGTATTACTAGGTGTTACAGAAAGGGAGAGAAATGGAAGGAAAGCTGTGAACCAAATAAAAAGTACAGAAATGGATCCATATGTATGTAATATGGCGTATTGATTTTCTACCAAGGTGCTGAGATAGTTTAGTGGAATAATGGATTATTTCAACAAACCAATGGCGTTGAGCAACTTGGTATCCATTTGTTAAAAGAGAACTCTTATGTCATGAAAAATTATTTTGAAATGAGTCATGCGATTTAAAGTTCAAAGCCAGTAAATTTATAAGAAAACTTGAGAAAAAACATAGGCAAAGGGTTTTTTGTTTTTTGTTTGCTGTTGTTGTTTGTTTTGTTTTTAAGGCTATATAAGCATGAACTAAAAGTAGAGGAAAAGTGATAAGTTAGAATTCCCTGAATTGAAAACTTAATACTTTTAAAATAATATCAAGAAAAGAAAAACCATGGCTACAGTCTGGGAAACAGCGTCTTTAATCTTGAAAATACATTTTCTAATCATGAGCATGGGTATCATTCCGTTAATTGGCTCTTGGTTTCTTTTAGTGATATTTTATAATTTTCAATGTAGACATCTTGACTTATTCTGTTAAGTTTACATTATTTTGATTTTATGAGTGGAATTACTAGTCTTTGATCACTTATTACATCTGTACAGAAATAGAGTTGATGTCTAAATATCAATGTAATTTCCTATATTTTTGCTGAATATATTAACTTTACAGATTTTTTAACATATTTTTTTAGGATTTTCTTTGTATGATTGTGTCATATTTTTTTATGAAGATCTTCTGTAAAGATGCTTGATTTCCTTTCCAATGTATCTTAAACATTTATATATATTGATCACCTTGTATTTACTGAGCCTATAAATATTCATAATCCATGGGGAAATAGTCTTTGATTTTGAATGTTTTTATAGGTAGCATCAATAGATTTCTAAAGTGTATGCTAGATAATCAGCAGTGTGTTTGTTGCCAAAAAGTGATACAAAGGATCACGTTAGCAGTGTTTTTGAGTATCAGAATACATGAGTTTTGTATATATTTAGTCTTTAACCTGCTTACTTTTATACTTCCTAATGTTAATGCTTAAATGAAATTAATAAGTTCCTATTTAGGTTCATTTAATCAAGTTCCAGTTGTGATAGTTACACAACTTCTCTTAGTATCTGACATTTATCATATGTTTAAAACGAAGTTTATTAATTCTTCTCTTTAGAAATTTTTTCTTTAGTATTTTGAAGTTGTACTAATTTGTTGATATTTTATACTTTTTTTCCCCTTTTGTTAGGTATAACCCGAAAAAACCCAAGAACACCTCTTTCCGACCTTCAGGGCATGAACACTCTAAATGAAAAAAATCAACAGTAAGTTTGGTAAATGTTTACAAGGAAATATGAGATGAGTTATTCATCTTACTGATATTTTTGGATATTGCTATATAGCCTGGCAGCCCTTCATCTTGTGATTCTCCTGCCTCAGCCTAAGCATTGGGATTGTAAGTGTGTGCCACCACACTTATTCTGATTTATGTTTTTGCATATTTGTGAAAATGTGTTGTGGGCATGTCTATGTGTGTAAGGGTGAATGCACATAGATCATGGCACATGTGTGGTGGTCAGAACACAGCCTTGGATATCAGCCCCTGTGTTTTGCCTTGTTTGAGGTGGCTGGATCTCTTTGTTGCTCACTTCTGTGTGCATCAGGCTACCTGGCTCATAAGCTTCTGCATACGAGTACTGGGATTATAGATGTGTTTTAGCATCCAGCTTTTTACATTAGTTGTGGGGTTCATACTCAGAGCCTTGGGCTTGTGCAGCAAGTGCATAAAGCACTGAGTTGTTTCTTCTGTCATCAGATTGTTTAACATTTGAAATTTTTATTTAATTGTTTTGTGTTTGTTGGGGTAGCGGAATGTTCATAGTATGTGCTTAGAAGTCAGAGAAAACCTTGGCACCAAGTTCTCTCCTTCATCCAGATGGGATCCAGATCAAATCAGGCTTGATAGTAACTGCCTTATCCTGCTGAGCCATCTTATTTTTTTTTTTTCTCTGAATAGGCCATGTTTTCTGAGTGAGTATATGTTATGTATGTGTTTGAGTATGATTTCTAGTTTTAATTTTTATTGTTATGTATTGAGCATCTGAATATAATAATATGGTAACTAGAAATACATCATTCTTCTTTTGTACATGCCGCCTGTTCTATGTTTGATTCCCCCCCCCCCCTTGCTTTTTCTGTTTGCCTGGTTTTTCAGCTGTAGACTCTCTGTACTCAAGATCAGCTTAAGGTGTACCGTTAAGAACTTCTCGGCTATTTTATGATTCTTTTCATTGGACACATGCAGTTATTTTTCAATTTTATGCACATGAGTTATTTGTTAACATCTGATTTTCAAATCAGAAAAGGAGAAAGTTGAAGGCTAGGGGTAGAAAATGGTGATTATCTCTTAAGTGCACTCAAGTCATTCACGTGGAGGAGATGAGGACTTGTAACAGTGTAGAAGGGACAACAATGACCACCACAGCTTTGTGTTTTGTGTTTTAACTGGACGATGAATGCACATATCAACAGACTCATCGCTAACCCATGGAGGAGAAAGTTCTGTAGGCCATGTTGCCCATGAGCTGCATGGAAGCTATTCCAAGAAGGTGGATACAGCTCTCTCCTACCACTTAGTTGACATTTAGTAGAGAAACTTTTCCATGGAAGGTACAAGTTATCAGTCAACCTCAGATTTCCAAATTATAGTTGTTTTTATTTAGTTTTATTTAGTTTTGCTTTCTACAGTTTCTTTATTCATGGTTGTCTGTGACCTCAGAAATATTAAACAGGAAATTCTAAAAATAAAAAAGTCCTTAATTTTAAATTAGGTGCTATTTTTTATATTGTAATGATGTCACTTTTACGAATGTTGATTCTTACCAATGTGCTGTTTTATTATTAATGTTGCTAATTCCTTACCAGGGCTAATTTGGAAATGGAACTTACCATAGGCATTTGTCTTAGTGTTCATTGCTTTGAAGAGATACCATGAGCATGGCAGCTCTTTTAAAATATAAGGCATTTAATTGGGGCTGGCTTACAGTTTCAGAGGTTTAGTCTATTTTCATCATGGCAAGAAGCATGGTGGTAAACAGGCAGACATGGTGCTGGAGAAGGAGCTTTGAGTTACTGGATCTGCACGCAACAGGAAGAGGGAAAGCCCCTGGGGGCTGGCTTGGGCTATTGAAACCTCAAAGCCTACCCCCAGGGGACACACTTTTCTCCTACAAGGCCACACCTCCTAATCCCTCCCAACTAGTACCACTCCCTGATGACCAAGCATTCAATATATGTACCTATGGGGGCCATTCTTATTCAAACCACCAGAGTATTTGTATGGAAGAAGTGAATACAGTCTTTGGTGGACTTGCGTACTGTCGTTTTCAGATATGGGGATCTTGGAATATATTCCTATAGTTTTATTCAAAAATGTTCACTTAGTGCAATTGTTGTCTCAAGTGGGGAGACACATATCTGTCTGCCATTAGATGGGTAATATTACTCCTTCCCATATGTTTTTCCCCATCCAGTACCAGGGGCTGAATTTAGAACCTTGTTGATGCCAGGCCAGCACTCTACACTGAACACTGTCCCTAGTACTAGCCCTCTTTTTACTTTGTTTTTGGTAGGATCACACTAAATTGCCCCAGCTGATCTTCAACTCATACTGTAGCTCACGACTTGTGATACTCCTCCTCTCAAGTTAGTAAACATTGTTATCGCCATGATACTTAATGAGCTGGTAGTCTTAAATTAAATGCTTTTCAAATTAAACTTTTAGGGCCTGGAGAGATGGCTTAGCGGTTAAGAGCACTGACTGCTCTTCCAGAGGACCCGGGTTCAATTCCCAGCACACACATGGCAGTTCACAACTGTCTGTAACTCTAATATGACACCCTTACACAGACATACATGCAGGCAAAACACTAATGCACTAAAAACAAAGAAATTATTAAAGAAAATTAAACTTTTAAAATTACTTATTGAGGCTTCTTCATTTTATGCCGTTAATCTCTCTTATTTCGTTTGAGACAGGATCTTGCTATGTTTTTCCAGCTATCTTGATACTTGGTATGCAGTCCAGACTGCCCTGGAATTCAGGCAATTCTCCTGCAGAAGCTTCATATTCTTCATTTCCTTCTAATCTCCATTTAATTAATTTAAAAATACTTTTGTGATAAGACTTAGTATATAAAATTGGGGCTGTCTTTGAGCCTTATCCATGAGATCTTTCCTAACTACTCTATTTTAATTAAAAGTTTATCATTTTATTTTGCCTAGCTTTTCTCATATGGTTATTTGACCCACAACATGTTTTCTTAAGTGCTTACTGGTCTCCTCATACTTTATTATAAACCATGTGATAGTAATAAGTTTTTTAGTTTGGTTTAGTTTGGTTGAAATGTAGTTTGGTACCAAATAATTATTTTAAACTAGTGAATGAATATATTCTGCAAATTTATGTATGATACTAATGTATTTAATTTTTACGAGTTTCAAGTTTTCTTTCTCAATATTTACTGGGTTCTCCCACCTCGTTTTTGAGACAGGGTTTCTTTGTGTAACAGATAGCCTTGGCTATCCTGGAACTCATTTTGTAGACCGTGCTGGGATTAAAGTCATGTACCACGGCACTGGGCTTCTTAAGAATATTACTGTAGTTCCCTCACCCTCATGACTGGATAGTTTTATTCCTAGGTTTTTTATTGTTTGTTTTGTCTTGTTTTTTTGAGACAGGGTCTCTATGTAGCTCTGCTGTCCTGGGATTCACTGTATCAACCAAGCTGGCCTCAAACTCATAGAGATCCTACTGCCCTTGCATCCAGGGTGCTGGGACCACCATGTCTGACCTCCTTCAAGTGTTTTGAGTTTCATTGTTTTGGTTTCTTTTCTATGCTGGAGGCTTTCCTTGGTTGTCTAGTGAGCATGTTTAAGAATGAAAGCACTATCCGTTTGGGTGGCTGAAGTCATTTCATGAAACATCAGTTCCTTCTTATTTGCCTAAATTCTCCCCCACAATGTATGCCAACTGACTACTTAGATTATATAAGCTAAAATGAATTATATAATTCTTGGAAAAGCTGGATAAAAAGACTCAGTACCTATATTTTCAATATTGCCCTTAACTTCTGTGCAAAATATTATTCCCTTCACGAATGGATGCTGTTGTTTAGATTACAGACTTTCTCTTTGACTCCTTGTTCATATAAAGAAAGAACAAAGTTCGAGAAATTAATGTGTCATTCATATTACAAAGATATATCATTTGTTCTCAGTTTATTCTCTTTGTTCTTAAATGTTAATTCATTTAAAATATAATTTGTATTTTTAATGATTTCTGAAGTGATTTATATCTACTGTCTTAACCTAGAAAGCCCTTAATTAAATATTATACTATAATCACTGGCAATTGTCTATTTATTCCTCTGCCTGTAATGTTGATTATAGCACTTAAATCTGTAGCAACAGCTTAATATTTTTAGTTGGTGTGTCAGTGGCGTAGGTGTTTATGAATAAGACCGCTCAGGAAGAAATAGATACTCCATAGAATCATGTGACTATTGGTATTATAAATCTCAGTAAAGATTTTTGAAAGCTCTAAAAAAAAAATCATAGATCAATCCATTTGTCCACAAATTTTGGAAATTCCTTGTTTTTAATAGCTGAATAGTATTCCATAGTGTAAATATTCCACAGTTTCTTTATCCATTCTTCTACTGAGGGACACTTAGGCTGTTTCTGTGTTCTGACTATTATGAATAAGGCTGCTATGAATATGGTTGAGCATATGTCCCTGTTGTGTGCTGGAGCATCTTCTGGGTATATTCCAAGGAGTGGAATAGCTGGGTCTTGAGGAAGCCCTATTCCCAGTTTTCTGAGATAGCACCAGACAGATTTCCAAAGTCTGCATTCCCACCAGCAATGAGGGAGTGTTCCTCTTTCTCCATATCCTCGCCAGCATGTGTTGTCACTTGAATGTTTGATTTTAGCCATTCTGATGGGTGTAAGATGGAGTCTCAGAGTTGTTTTGATTTGCATTTCTCTGATGACTAGAGATGTTGAGCATTTCTTTAAGTGTGTCTCAGCCATTTGATATTCCTCTGTTGAGAATTCTCTGTTTAATTCTGAGCCCCATTTCTCAATTGGAACTAGAAATGATCATAATGAGTGAGCTAACCCAGAAGCAGAGAGACTCAAATGGTATATACTCACTTATAACTGGACACTAGCCCAAGGGGCAGTGTCCCATGAAAGTCTTCACTTACCAGGAAAGTGAGACAGAGGGGAATACATCCTATTGAGATTCTAGGTGAGAAAAATATAGGAGATAGGGAAATAAATGGATCCAGAGGGTCCTAGAAACCTACAAGAGGAACACTATGATGGGTGGATCTGAGCCCAGGGGTTCTACTTGATCTAAGGCACCAACCAAGGACAAAACGTGCAGCCATCATCAAACCCCTACCCAGATCTAACCAAGGGACAGAACATTCTCCACAGTTAAGTGGAGACTGGGGACTGACTTTCACAAGATCTCTGGTGCCCCATATTTGGCCATGTCCCCTTGATGGGGAGGCCCAATGGCACTCGGAGGAAGGATAGCAGACTACCAAGAAGAGACTTGATACTCTAGCACCATATTCATGGGGAGGAGGTCCCCCTCCATTACAGTCATAGGGAAGGGGAATGGGGTGAAAGCGGGAGGGAGGGAGCAATGGGAGGATGCATGGGATGGGATAGCAAATGAGATGTAATATGAATTATTTTTAAATAAAAATGTGTTTAAAAAACATCATAGATTCTATTGTACATTAAAACATATAACTTACATATAACAATGTTAATGATGTTATCTATATGATATAGCCATCTTACCTGTATATAAATGTGTCAGAATCCACTAAAGTTTTCTTTCTGATTGACTGAGAGGTCCTACTTTATTGGTAATCATTGTAATAAACCATTTTATGCTGCTTAGCATTAAAATCTTTAAATGTTCCATTTTAAAAATATACCATATTTTGTATTAATACAATAATATGGAGATAATTAAATTAAGGAAACTATACTATTTTTTTCCAGTGATACGTTTGATATTGCCTGGAATGTCAGAACTGGCATTCGCCAAAGCAGACTACCAACTAGCAACACTTCCTTGCTTGATAAAGATGGGATATTTGCTAATTCAGCAAGCAGTAAACTGCTGGAGAGAGCTCATGGAATTCTCACGTCAGTATTGGTTATTAATAGACTTTTTTGTTTGTTTATTTGGTTGGTTTTTTTGAGACAGGGCTTCTCTGTGTAGCCTTGGCTGTCCTGGACTCCATTTGTAGACCAGGCTGGTCTCAATCTCACAGCGATCCACCTGCCTCTGCCAGAGTGCTGGGATTATAGGCATGTGCCACTGTGCCCGGCTATTAATAGACTATTTAAGGGAGTATTTTACTAAATTTTCTTGCAGAAGATATAATGAGAAATGAAGTAGTATTTTCATGGATATAATTTTGATTGAAAAAGATTGAAATGTACAGTTTTTAAAACTGTGACTCTAATGCATTATATATAGTATTGCTTTGTTTTCTCTTCCTGTTTTCCGTATTCACTAGCAAAAATAAAAGTAGATTAAACTTAATTACAGGGAATTCTTGTTATTTTCTTGTAGAGAAAGACAAAACTTAGCTCTTTTAGGATTCCCTGTCATGTCTACAACTATTATTCTTTAGGTCTAGCATTGGACAGGAAAATCTCATGCACATGGTATACATGGCAGCATGTGCAGTATCTTATAAGAGTCATTTTTTATTACCTGATGAAGGAATTAGTTTGGACATAGCAATAACTATGCATGCTCTCTAATGAAGTAATTGCTTAATAGTGTCAATAGGCTTGATTTATGCAAATCTTGCTCTACTCATGAAATGAATCCCAATTCAATTAATTTTCTCAATAATGCTAAAAAAAAAAAAAAAAAAAAAAAAAACAAACAAAAAAAAACTTGTCCTTACTTTATAGTCTCACACAATGAAACCAAGGTTTAGAGAAGCTCTACTTCAGTATAACTTCTCAGCCAGGGCTCTAGGCACTGAGCTGTATTTGCTCTTTTTCTGAAGCCATAATAAAAGTTAATTTTTGTTTATAAGTAGGGAAAATGAGTAGAAAATTTTAATTTCTAAAATGAAAGATTATATTTTGCTGAAATGTATGTTTTTAACTATTTATGAAATACAGGCATATCTTAAAACCTTTTAATGGTAGAAGTAAAGCTTCGAAGGTGTTAGAAAGTAGAACCCTAACTACGTACAAGAAAGCAAAACTTAATGGCTTCAAAAGCACAGCCCCACATCACTGATCTTCAGGCTCGACTCCTGCTTATACTCAAGTTACAACCCTGATACTTCTGTGTCTTGACCCTGCTTACTTTGTTCTCAATGATGCCTGCTTGATTGAGTCAGATAACGTTTTTTGCATAGAGTACCCACATTTCCCAATGGAAGAATTGAGAATTTAGTTGCACCGAGAAGGCTCTTTTATCACTCATTTATACTGTAGGGTTTTATTTTTTTTTTTCCTTCTAATGAATGTTTTATCTTTATAGGAGAAGCAAAAACTTCAAATTAAAACCTGTTCTTCCAAAGGTGAGTACTGTGGAAAAAAAATGTTGTTACTAGTTCCCTATTGTCTTTTTTTTTAAATTTATGCCATCAATGTTTATAAATCAAATATATGAAAAACGTTATTTATGTCCAAAATACAGACTATATGTACTTAGCGGGATCCATTTTAGAAATAGCAAAGCCTGTTAGGAATTGGACAAGCCTAATAGTTCAAGCATAAATAACTACTCATGATAAATATTATTCTCTAGTTTCTTTTAAAGCTTCTGATTATACAAGTTCTGTTTAGTAATTGCTACTTTTCATTTTTCTTTGAGCCAGGTGAAAGTGAAAATCTGAATTCTGAAAACATTTCTACTTAGTGATTATGTGATTCTCATCTATTATAAATATTGCACAGTGTTTCTATAAAGAGTTAAATAATCTCTGAGGGCCAGTTTTCTGTTGTAAGTACTTAGGTCTACTGTTGTAGTATAAACACAACTTTAGATAATATGAAACTGAACAAGTAAGTCCATGTGCTGATAAAACTCATTTATGAACACTGACATTGAATTTCATATAAATTTTTATATTAAAATCAGTGAAAAGGAGCTGGAGAGATGGCACAGAGGTTAAGAGCACTGGCTGCTCTTTCAAAGATCCTGAGTTCAATTACCAGCAACCACATGGTAACTTACAACCATCTACAACCATCTATACTGAGATCTGGTGCCCTCTTCTGGCATGTGTGTACACACAGGCAAAACACTATATACATAATAAATAAAAAATGTTTTAAAAAAACAGGTTTATTTTATTGTATTTATATTTTTGGTTTTTCAAGATGGGGTTTCTCTGTGTAGCCTTGGCTACGTAGACTTACTTTGTAGAACAGGCTGGCCACAAACTCACAGTGATCCATCTGCCTCTGCCTCTGCCTCCCGAATGCTGGGATTAAAGGCGTGTGCCACCACACCCGGCCTTTATTTTATTTTTTGAGACAGAGTTTATCTGTATAGTCTTGGTTGTCCTGGACTCACTTTCTAGAGAAAATTTTTAAGGTAGGGGTTAGGGTGCTGGATTGGTCTCAGAGTTGTTCTGCATTGTAGCACCAGTAAACTCCTGAGAGCCTTATAAGAGTGCATGTCCTGGCTCTCTCCCCTTATTTGCTCTTGAGACAAAACGAGGTCTTGAATGTCCCTGGAACAAGTTCATCTGTATATTAGATCTCACATTTCTATTACACTCACCCAAAGGAAGGACTCCTCATTTACCTACCTCTAGAAGTTGATGGATTCTGAATTCCTGAGTCTTTAGACCAGTCAGAAGGAACCTGCTAGTGCCACCCCACTGCTTATAAGCCCTGCTACCCATTGTGTAATGAGGGGATCGCAGAGCTAAACTGTATTTACTTTACAGTAATTGTAACAATGCAGATGTCCTTTACTCTGCCTCTGAACACTTAGAACACTCCAGTGCTTAGAGATTCGGAGTAGAGAGTGTTAAAAGTGCCTTTATGTGCATTTTGCCCCAAGAACAGAACTAGTAGCCAATGCCTTTGCCTCAGTTATGCTTGTCCTGCTTCATACAGTATTTAACTGGCCAGTTTAAGCCACTTCCAGAATTCTAGATGCAATAGTTTAGGAAATGTAGTTTAAAATTGAATTTTTTAGCTTTTGGAGGAAGGAGAGGGAAGAATGGCTATTAACTCACACTTTTCATTTAATCATATTCATACACGAAATGTTTTTGTACATAGTGTTGGAAATGAATAATTACAGTGTTGCCCAAAGTAACACACGAACAGAGTGAAAGTAGATCTGCAAGGTGAAGCTAGTAGTGTTTTTTCTCTTGCCTTTAGCACTTGCTGGATGTGAATTCTTTGAAGCATCTGACAAGACTGACCCTTCAGGATCGAATCACCAAATCTCTTCTTCATTTGCACAAGAAGAAGAAACCTCCCAGTATCAGTGCCCAGTTTCAGGTTATTACCTCTTCTCATGCCAAATAAAATCTGGTGGTTTTTTGTTTGTTTGTTTGTTTGTTTGTTTTGTTTTTACTATTGTTGAAGGATCAAAGTGAGCTGCAAGATCATTGATATGACAGGATTCGTACGCCTAAGAAGCTGTAGTGCTGAGTGCTTCGATTAGAAAAGGGTTAGGTTGTATGTCCAAGAATCAAGGTCTTCAATAAAATAGAAAGTGAAGAATACTTTAAACTCAGAGCACGTAGAAAGAAGGAAAGAAACAAAGATAAATCTATGAAACTATAAACAGAGGAGGGGCTGGAGAGGGCTTTGTAGCTTAGAGTGTAAATGTGCTTGCAGAGGACTTGAGTTAGGTTCCCAGCACCCACATAGGGTGCCTCCCAATCACCTCTTAACTGCCTTGGACCTTTGTGGACACATACACATAACCAGAAATACAATAAATCTTAAAAAGAAAAATTCAGAAAAAGAAAACAAAAGCTGAAGATTACTGGAGGACAATAAGACAGTAAGAACAGATCAAAAACGGATAATGCCTCTAACTAGACAATAGAAGAGAATATGACTACATCCTCCACAAATATTAAAGTTAAAATTAAATTAAGGTACTACTTTTCTTAATAATTTAAATAACTGGACAGGATAGAAGAATATCAGGGCAGGGCATGGTGACGTATGTCTGTAATTCCAGTACACAGAAGGCTGATACAGGAACATCACAAGTTAAGGTCAGCCTGAGCTACATAGCTTGTGATAGGCCAGCTGGAACAAGTATTAAAGAGCCTCTCTCAAAACAAAGATAGGAGTGGGAGGGGGGGAACAGAGCTACCTAAAATGTGTGTTTGAGCAAAGTTACCTAATTCATGTGAAGAAGAACCTATTCTCTATTTAGAGTATTCGGAAATGCATCGGCAATAATGACTATTGCTAGGGGATCAGCTTTAAGATCGAACTGTATTTCTTATCCTCAGCAATTCTTTTTGTTTTGTTTTGTTTTGCTTTGTTTGAGACAGGGTTTCTCTGTATAGCCGTGGCTGTCCTGGACTTGCTTTGTAGAGCAGGCTAGCAATTCTTGATGTAACCAGAATGCGAATATATACAATTTTCTTCTCAGAAACAAACCTTTCTATGCATAGAAAGTTTTTGCTTATTTTGCCACACTGCTGTTTATATGTAACCGATGGGCAGTTAGATCTTCATGTGGGTCCCCCCAGTGAGTTGAGCGTGTGCTGTTTATAACATGGACTTTGTTGCCTGCTTTCAATTACTTTGCCCTAACCTGGCTGCCTTTCCTGGCCTCAGTGGATGAGGGGGAGCTCAGTACTGATGCGACTTTCTGTGCTGGGGTGGATTGGAGTTGGTGGGGGCTCCCCTTTTCTGAGGACAAGGGAGTGGGGAATAGGAGGAAGAGAGTGGGAAGGAGGGACCAAGAGGAGAAGTGGGGAAGGGGTTACATCTGGGATATAAAGTGAATATATAAATTAAAAAAACAAAAAACCAAACATGTCACTTGTCAGTTCTTGAGCAAAAGAGAATACTAATGTCACTACTTTTATTGCAGGCCTCCTTAAGCAAGCTGATGGAAACACTTGGTCAGGCAGAACCATATTTTGTAAAATGCATTCGCTCAAATGCTGAAAAGGTAAAAGTATCCTGTACATCACAGCACATCAGTCAGCTTATTTCAAAACAAACTTTGAATTCCCTTGAAAGTGACCAGAGGAAAAACTATACATACTTTTTGTAAAAAAAAAATTATATTTCATAAGTATTATTTATAGCTATTTTTAAAAAATCTCCATACTTACCCAATTTTAAGATGTTTGTGGATTTGATTCAGCATGTGCTAGAATCAGAGAGGCAAATATTAATACCCCTTGAAATTCCATCAGGAAAAAAGGGATTTTTTTCCTATGAAAATTTTGTTATTTTGAAGGTTAATTAATCTCTTTTTGGATATAGTTATAGCTCTTAGTTATTGTTTAGTATTTTCATATTTAGAAATTTTTACCCTTACTTTTTCTATTGCAGCCCCTTTAATTAGCACTTGTCAAAGGGTAGAGTGTAAGTATATTTGTCATCTTTATGCTCATTTAGGAAAAAGTTTGCAGCTAAAAAGCTTAAATACAGTAGACATTAAGTTCATCTTTCTTGATTATTTATGTGTATGTATGTGTGCACAAGTACCATAGTGCACATGTGTAGGAGTTATTAGCCATATTTTAAATAATTTTTAATAAACAGTCTGCAATTCTGCTGCTTTGTTTTGGGGCTGATAAGATGGCTCAGCAAGTAAAGCCTCCTGAGCCAAGCTTGATAACCTTTTTATTCTCAGAATCCCCATGGTGGAAGAAGACTGACTTCAGTAAGTTCTCCTCTGACTTTCCATGTGTGCTGTGGCACACTCATACCTGCGCACGCACGTGTACACACACACACACACACACACACACACACACACACGTTACTTCATTATTCCATGACTTAAGTATTTTATGTGTGTAATGATCTACTGTAATTATAGGATTAAATTCATAGTTCTTTTTGATTATCAGCACCTTACAGCTATGAAGTGCTTAGTTTCTCCTTGTATTGAGTAGAAGTATGAGTTCCAATTATTGAGACCTTGTTGTTGAAAAGTTGAGTTGATAAAATGTATCAGGTCCTAGGATAAGTTATCAATATATGTTATATATATTCGCATATAACATGCACATGCACACGCGCGCGCGCACACACACACGTCCTTTTAAGATTGCCTTAGAGGATCATTAAAAATAATATTATGACCGACCAGGACATAATATCAGAAGCTACAAATATATCTCCTAGAAGTGTAGCTACTGAGATCCCTAGGCGTGACAAGATAGTTAGTCTTTTTCCTGTGAATGCCTGTGTAATAACATTCCCAGGACTACAAGGATTTTTCCCCTTTTTTCTGTATTGCATGTTTGTGTCATAAGCAAAAGTATTATGGAAATAAACAAATCTGTCTTTTTTTGGGGGGGTGGATTTCGAGACAGGGTCTCTCTGTGTAGTCTTGGCTGTCCTGGACTTGGCTTTGTAAACCAGGCTGGCCTTGAACTCACAGTGATCCACCTGCCTCTGCCTCCCAAGTGCTGAGATTAAAGGCGTGCACCACCACGCCCGGCACAAATCTGTCTTTTATTAGGAGAATTTTGTCAGTTCTTAGCCAAGGCAACAAATGAAGTAGGTCTGCTATTTTCTTAGTGACATTATCAGATAAATATCTTGATGAAACACAAAATTGTAAACAAAGTTTGGTTAAATACATTAATGCCATTAGTTTGTAGTGACTGTGCCTTGAGGCCTTTGTACACCCACATTTCTACTGTGCTTTGTTGTTCATTTGGCTTCATGACTAGGGAGCCTCGAAAATTGCTTTCTCCCTCGTTACTTCAGGTCAGGACAATCATCTTTTCATAAGTTACCAGTTAGGAGGAGAGCTTGTCCATTCTTAAACTGACTAAATCAGTCCCTGGATACTCAAAAGTTAGCTGTACTTTTAAGACAAACTGAAATTTGGAGATTTACTAACCTTTTTTTTTTTTTTTTTTTTTCATTTGTTTGTTTTAGCTGCCCTTAAGATTCAATGATGCCTTGGTACTAAGACAGCTTCGGTACACTGGGATGCTGGAAACAGTTCGGATTCGCCAGTCAGGATATAGCTCCAAATATTCTTTCCAGGTTCTATGTGTCTATAATATATTTAAGTTAATATATAATTTTATATGGATATATGTGTATGATATGGATACATACATATTTTTAAAGGGTTTTTATTTTGTGTCTATGGGTGTTTTGCCTGCATGTAGAAGTATGCACCGTTTGCATGGAGTGCCTTTGGAGGCCAGAAGCAAGTGTCATATTCCTCTGAAGGAGTTACAGCTGGTTGTTAGCAGGCATGTAGATGCTTGGACTCTAACCCAGACACTTGGAAGAGTGTCCAGTACTCTTAATCATTGAGCCATCTCTTCTGTCCCTCCTGTTTTTATTTTAAAGCAAAAAACTTTCTTTTATTTCACCCTACTTTTTTATTAGTAAGTTTTATTCTTTGACAATTTTATACAGGTATATAATAATTCTGTTTACTCTCATACCCACTCCCTGTTATCACTTTTCTCTCCCTGCCAGTTTGGCACCTTGTACTTAAAAGAATGAAAAAACAGGCCATAGAGTACCTTCACTTGGGTGGCTCACTGCCCTCTTGCAGTGGAGTCTGAATATTTTTTTTACATTGCCTTACTTTTTGTTTTGGTTTTATTTCGAGACAGGGTTTCTCTATGTAGCCTTGGCTGTCCTGGACTCGCTTTGTAGACCACCACGTTGGCCTCAAACTCACAGGGATCCACCTGCCTCCGCCTCCCAAGTGCTGGAATTAAAGGTGTTTACCACCACACCGGCTCTACATTGTCTTACTTTAAATACTTTTCTTTTTATGGGCTGGAGAGATGGCTCAGAGGTTAAGAGCACTGTCTGCTCTTCCAGAGGTCCTGAGTTCAATTCCCAGCAACCACGTGGCAGTTCACAACTGTCTGTAACTTCAGTTTCAGAGGAAACAACACACTCTCACAGACATACATGCAAGCAAAACATCAATGTAAATAAATGAAAGTAAATATTTTTAAAAAGTTGTCTTTTTATTAAAAGACTGAGAAACCCATTAATAAAAGGCTGGTCAGTCAGCTTAGGGCATAATACTTACCTAGTTACCTTGTGATTTGATACCAATTTTTTTTTAAACTTTTCAGGATTTTGTGAGCCACTTTCATGTACTACTTCCCCAAAATATTATCCCATCTAAATTTAACATTCAAGATTTCTTCAGGAAAATCAATATTAATCCTGATAATTATCAAGTTGGAAAAACCATGGTAAGTACATATATAGCCTTATTTAAATTGAGTCTTATGAAAAGATAGTACATATCAAGTATTACAAGGAAATTGATTAAACTAGGTAAATGTTTACATTTACTCATTTGTTTGTTTATTCTGTCTATCCATCTTATCCTTCCTTCCTTCCTATCTTTATCTACCTATCTATCTGCGATGGCATGAGTATGGAAGTCAGGGGAGTCAATTCTTTTCCTTTATCATGTGAGTACCAGGGATAAGACTCGAGTTTTCAGTCTTGACAGTAAGTGCCTACACTATCCTATTTTGCTGGCCCATTAATAATTATGTATTATTATCATCTCTATTATTATTATTATTACTATTATTATTATTATTATATTTGTGTATGAGTAATGTGTGAATGCTATCATACCCATGGAAGACAATTTTCAGGAGTTGCTGTTCTTTTTATCTTATGTTCATAGATAAAACTTAGGTTCTTATGCTTACATACCAGACACTTCTACTCAATGAACTCTCTTATGTGACCCTGGGATTTAGTAGTAAAGGTGCTTGCTGTCAAGCCTGATAACCTGTGTTTAGTCCCAGAACCCATGTGGTAGTTGGAAGAGAAATGACTTCTATTGTTGCGTGACACCTACACACACCCAACTTAAAATGAAATGTTGTAATCAGTATTAATCATAGAATTTCTGGTCAGTGGCTGGGCGTGGTGGTGCATTTCTTTATTTTATTTTATTATTTTTTTAAATTAATTTATTCTTGTTACATCTCAATGGTTATCCCATCCCTTGTATCCTCCCATTCTTCCCTCCCTCCCATTTTCCCCTTATTCCCCTCCCCTATGACTGTGCCTGAGGGGAATTACCTCCCCCTGTATATGCTCATAGGGTATCAAGTCTCTTCTTGGTAGTCTGCTATCCTTCCTTTGAGTGCCACCAGGTCTCCCCCTCCAGGGGACATGGTCAAATATGAGGCAGGTGGTGCATTTCTTTAATCCTTGTACTCAGGGAGACAGAGGCCAGCCTGGTCTACAAAGTGAGTCCAGGACAGCCAAGGCTACACAGAGAAAATTTGTCTTGAAAAAAACAAAACAATTCTGGTCAGTGTTCTAGTTCTGAGTACACCTTCAGTTTTAATTCAAATCATGTCTAAGATAGTCCACAGTAACATTATCCAGATGTCTCTACTGCCCTTTTCTTTCTTAGCTTTTATTTGTATTTCCACCTCTTCCTCGTCCTCCCCCATTTTTTTCAAGCAGAAAACCACGATCATCTTGGTCTTACGCTGTGATTTAATCCTTTTGCCAAATTTTTTTTTTTTCCTTAGAAATGATACTCATATCTCAGCCCATTTCTCCATTTCTGGTTCAGTTTTATTTGTTCTTTAGTTCATTTCCTCTATATTAATTTGACAATATTAAACTGCTAGTTTTGTTTTATTTTAGTCATTCCATTTAACTTATTCTGCCCATTTATTAAAATCACTTAAATATGCTGCTTTCTTTATTTTGACCTCGTGCTCAATTATAACTCCAATAAACTCCCCATTAAATTTATATATCTTCCTGGGACTGGAGAGATGTCTCAGAAGTTAAGAGCACTGACTGCTCTTCCAAAGGTCCTGAGTTCAATTCCCAGCGACCACATGCTGGCTCACAACCATCCATAATGTGATCTGATGCTCTCTTCTGGCCTACAGATGCACATGCAGACAGAGCACTGTATACATAATAAATAAGTCTTTAAAAAATTATGTATCTTCCTTACTCACACTGACTGATCCTTCTTATTGTCTGGGTACTGTGTGCCTATGATTCAAACACTAGAAAGCAGTGCCAGGAGAATCACTAATTGAAGACCATTCTCAGCTGCAAAGAAGTTCAAGGCCATCGTGGGCTACGTGAACATTTTCACAAAACAAAAAACATTTCCATGTTATAGCATCATAATATTTAGTAGTACTTTATTAAGAGTAATCGTTCAGTGGTTTTAGGTTTTCTAACTCCTTATGTTGCTCAGGTAAGATATTTTATCTCCAGTCCTTAGTAGTTCACTTGTTAACTCTTGATATAATACCTGCCTGCTCCTGAAGATGCACCATAGCTCTGTTTCAAAAAGATGTGTCTAATTTATACTTTATCTATACCTGCTTTTTACTCTGGGGAGTAAAAAGCCTTTAATGCACACTAGATTTCAAATAGATGGTTATTGTTGGTCCCTTCAGATTATAATCACTTTTTAAGATCTGTGGTTCTCAGTTTCCCCCCATTCCAACATTTAAAAAAATTGTGACATATTAACCAGTGGAATACTGATCTTTTACAACAGTCATTTTTCCATATGATAGTGATGTAGCTTACTGTTTGACATTGGAAACTTGGTACTTTTCCTCATTTTCTCATTTCCTCTCTCATGGACTAGTATCTTTTTTTTTTTTTTTTTTCTTTTCAGTTTGAGAATAATTACTTTAGTATTTATCAGTACTTATTTGCATGTCTGCCATTATATGTTCTTCTCTGAAAGCTTACCACAGAAACAATAACTCATGAAGTTTTAATTTCTTTTTAAGCTTTGTCCTTTGTCGTTGCCCCCCCCCCCCCCATAGGTTTTCCTAAAGGAGCATGAACGACAGCACCTACAAGATCGGCTTCATCAGGAAGTGCTTCGCAGAATTGTACTGTTGCAAAGGTGGTTTAGAGTCTTGCTCTGTAGGCAGCAGTTCCTTCATTTGAGACAAGCATCTATTATTATCCAGGTGGGATGAGAAAGGGATTCTTTGTGTGAGAATGACTTTGTTCTTCATTTTGTAATCAGAACCATTTTACTGTGAAACATTTAAATAATAGTGAAGCTTTAGAGATAACAATGAATCATACTCATTTCTTTTTTTTTTTTTTTTCTCATATATTATATCCTGACTGTAGTTTCCATTTCCTCTCCTTTCCCCAGTTTCTCTCTACCTTCCTTCTCCCAGATCCATCCCTCCCCATAACCTCTCCTCAGAAAAGAGCAGACTATCCAGGGGCAGCAACCAAATACAACATGACAAGCTACAATAAGACCAGGCATATAGTCTCACCTCAAGGCTGAATGAAGCAACCCCATAGGAGGAAAAGGGTCCCAAAAACAGACAATAGAGATAGCCCCTGCTTCCACTGTTAGGAATCCTATCAGAATGCCAAGCTACGCAACTGTAGTGTACATGCAGAGGACCTACCTCAGACCCGTAAAGGTTAGGCTCCCTGATCTCTGTGAGCCTCCTGGTCAGTTGATTCTGTGGGCTATGTTTTTGTGGTGTTCCTGACCCCTCTGCTCCTCCAGTTCTTTCTTCCTTCTCCCTCTGCAGAATTATTTGAGGTCTGCCTAATATTTGGCTGTGGGATTCTGCATTTGCTCCCATTGCTGGATGAAGTCTCTCTGGTCTCTTTTGTGATGATTATTCTAGGCCCAGCATATCCTGCAGGCATGACAAACTGTAGGTTGGAGGATTTGTGACTGGCTTGGTGTCCCAACTTCCTCCACCCCCCTTGAGGCCTGGCTTAGTTATAGAGGATGGGCAGTTCAGGGTCCGTGTCCCCTATTACTAGAAGTCTTCGCTAGTGAAGATTCTTTATAGATTCCATGAAGTTTTTATTACACTGGGTTTCACTTCCAGAAATGTCCAATTCTGGTCATCTCTTCCAGTATTCTAGCCCTCCTTTCCCACCACCACCTGATCCCTTCTGTTCCCATCCTCACCAGCCCCCAGTCCACCTGCAAAAATCTGTTCTATCTCTTGTTCCCAGGAAGATCCTTGTGCTCCCCCTAAAGCCCTCCTTATTACTTAGCCCCTCTGGGTTTTTAGCATGGTTATCCTGTACAGCTAATACCTACTTATAAGTGAGTACATACTGTGGTTGTCTTTCTGGGTCTGGATTCCTACTCAGGATGACTTTTTTCCTTAGTTCCATTCATTTGCCAGTAAATTTCATGATTTTTTTTTTTTAAATCCACTCGTCAGTTGAGAGGCGTCTGGGTTGTTTCTAGTTTCTGGCTATTATAAATAAAGTTGCTGTGAACATAGTTGAGCAAGTGTCCTTGTGGTAGAATGGGATGTCTTTTGGGTATATACCAAAGAGTTGCTTAGGTGGGTCTTGAGGTAGATTGATTGCCACTTTTGTAAGGAAGGCCCACGTTAATTTCCATAGTGGCTGTGTGAGTTTGCAGTCCCACCAGCAATGGAAGAGCGTCCTCCTTGCTCCACAGCCTTACCAGCATAAGCTGTTACTTGTGTTTTTGATCTTAGCTATTCCCACAGGCATGGTAAGATGGAATCTCAGTTGTTTGATTTAGATTTCCCTGATGACTAAGGATGTTGAACATTTCTTTAAGTGTCAGCCATTTGAGATCCATTTTTAATTGGGTTATTTGTTTTGTTGATAATCTAGTTTCATGAATTCTTCATATATTTTATATATAAGCGCTCTGTCAGATATGGAGTTGTTTCCAGTCCATAGGCTGCTGTTTTGTCCTGTTGACTGTGTCCTATACCTTATAGAAGCTCTTCAGTTTCACAAAGTCTCATTTATTACTTGTTGATTTTATTGCCTGCATTATTAGTATATTCTGTTCAGAAAGTTGTCTCCTGGGCCAGTGTATTCAAAGCTATTCCCCCACTTTCTAGTTTCATTTCTTAAATGTTTGCAAGACCCAATAGATTAACTTGCATGTTGTTATACCCTTGGAGTTCAAAGCTAACCTATGAGCTTGCCATCCTGTATATATACAATACCAAGACAGTCAGAGCTACAATAGAGAAACTATGTCAAAAATAAAATAAGTAAATAAAAAAGAAAGAAAATCGAACTTTTTAATTTCCAGAGCACGAAAACATCTAAAAAAAATTTAAAGTGTATAATTAACCTCAAAGTTATATTACTTAAAGTAAATATTTTTGATAAGCAAGTAAGGTTTTTATTTATTTTCTTTCATTTTTCTTTGTCTACATATATTTATATTATTACACATACACAATAAACTACCTACACCAAGAAGAACTATCAGACAATCAGGAATTATATTAATCTTAGATTCACAGTGTTTTGGCTATTTGTATTTGGCAACCTTGAAGAAAACATCTTTACTATCTTGGTGTGTCTAAAATTCTGAATGTAAATCACTGCCTATTATGTCTCATGTTTACCAACTTAAAACATCTATCTAGACGTAAAAACATCTTAACCCCTAAACAAATAAGCTTAATTGTAAAACTAAGCTATCTGGTCTTTAACCCCTCAGAGACTTGAGAAAGGATAAAATTAATTATCTGAGTAGACAGGAAGTGCAGGTTAGCAGCTTCCAAAATGAGAACATGACAGAGACAGTTTGGCCATCGACTCTGCCTGCATTGAAGCTTGCCCATTTTTAGGCAGAATTCTGTCTGTGGCAGACACGAGGACATTTTGTCCAGTGGCTTGTTTGCCACATTTGAAGCCATTTCCGTAAGGGGTTCTGCGATGCTCATTATCTTCTTTGAGATAGGCTGGCTAGGTGTTGCCAGGAGTCAACCTGTCTTACTGTCAAAGAATCTTTAAAATAACAAAAACATCTTTAAATGCCATATTCTATAAATCTCTGAGGTTTTTTGAAGATCGTATCTATTTTACCTTATCTATCTGTAGAATCATATTTATCTCTTAAACTTAGGATTCATATTATTGTGATAAAAATAGACTAGTAATTGACATGACCATGATTTGATCAACTAACAATTAACTTGTATTACTTAATTATCCTAAACAGCCTGCACTCGGGGATGTCTCTCTTTTTCTTTATCTTTCTTAAGTTTGGAAATAGGGGTTAAAAAGAAAGAAGGGGGAATATAGAAATATATAGGGATTATAGGACAAAAAAATAGATTATTGAATCTACTCCTCAACTTAGTGCCTTAATTGTTACTCACAAGATTATTTTTAATTCACTGGTGTAGAATCTAGTACATTGATGCAAAATAAGTTCAATTTTGATACATTAGTATAGAATTCAAAATTAGGATCATTCTTAACCTACATTATATATATATTTCTACTCTAATATGAAGTACTGTACCCATATAACTCAACTATTAAAAAAAGTTTACTTTTATTTATTTTTTTAAAGAGCAGGGTTTTACTTATCTTAAATTTGAAATAATCTTGACATTTTCTTGCTCTTACCTGTGTTTTTTTCTTGTTTTTGTTTTTTGTTTGTTTTCTTTTCATAATCCTCAACCACTACTTCATGGAATTTTCCCCCTTGAATAATTTTTGCTGAGGCCTTTTCGCTCTCTTAGGTTCTTGTTGTCATCAACCTTAAAAAGGTTGATTTAGTGCTTAGCATAAAATGCCTCCATCAGCGTGGCGCACATAAGCTCATTTGATGGGTGCAAATGCACAAAGGTGGGTGTGGCATTTGCTTAAGGCTTTGGCAACTCTGTAGACCCCATCTTATTAAGGCATTTCAGTCTTAGAAGAGGTGATCTTCAGCACCTCTTGTAAAGTACTACTAGTCTTTGTTACCTTTGCAGCAGCAGGTTATAGATGAGACCAAACCCAGACTAACCAGAGCATCAACACAATTGTTATTATTATCATTCACCAACAAGTTAGCTACTTATACACTTATAGTGCTAATGACAGAAATTTAGCTTTTTTAACCTTTTCTGTGAAACTAGTGGTAACAGCCATTTTCTTTTTTCTTCGCCCTTAGCGATTCTGGAGGAATTATCTAAATCAGAAGCAAGTCAGAAATGAGGCCGTGGAGAAAGATGCTTTCATAATGTCCAGTGCAGCATCCCTTCTCCAAGCTTCCTGGCGTGCTCACTTAGAGCGACAGCGATACTTGGAGTTACGAGCCGCAGCTGTCATTATCCAGCAGAGATGGAAGGAACTCTATAGGTGCAGACACAGGGCTGCTACCTGTATACAGGCAAGATGGAGGGGCTACAGGCAAAGTAAGAAGTACAGAGAACAAAGGAACAAAATTATCCTTTTACAATCAATATGTAGAGGATTCAGAGCGCGACAAAGGTAATCTGTGTTAATAAAGCAGTTGTTCCTTCTGTTTTCATAGTTCCTTTGTTTAAACCTCTGCTTTAATACTTTTATCATCAGTTATATTTTTTTTATCACTAGACTGTGATAAAATTCTATCAGTTCTAACCTATATTATCTGGGCTATAGCAGAAATTAAACAAATGTTTATTGAATTAAATAAGCGTGGGATCTTCCATGACCTATGGTTATAACTGCTTAGAAAAAACTTGTGCATTTGATTTAATCTTACAAATTAGGAAATATTCCAGGTTTTGTTTTTTTGTTTTTAGTTTATGAATATAGATCTCTTTTGTACTATATTAAAATAATGATATTAATGGATCTTTAGTTCAGTTAACATTTGTCTAGGCTATCTAGTTAAGAATTATTTATATAAAGAAGAGGGAAGTTGGGTGTGGTAGCACACACCTTTAATCCCAGTGCTCAGGGAGGCAGAGGCAGGTGGATCTTTGCGAGTTCAAGGCAAGTCTGGTCTACAAAGTGAGTCCAGGTCAGCCAAGGTTACACAGAGAAACTGTCTCGAAAAGCAAAAAAAGAAGATAATTGTCCTAGTACAATCAATTTAGTTTTAGAAACACACAGATGAGTAGCACAGTACATACTAGTCCTAGCTATAAATAGGAGGCTTAGGCCAACGTTGAACATAGCTAAGGATAACAAGGCTCTACCTCAAAAAAGTATTTCTATGAGAAAAATTATAATAAATTTAATTATCTTCATTGGTAACCAAGAGCTACCTATAACCTACTTTTGTCTATTTTTATATAGATATAAAGCTTTAAAAGAGCAACAGCTGAAAGAAATAAAGCTAGAGCATGGATTGGTACATATCAAGGCATGTGGAACTGTAGAAATTCAGGGTTCAGACCCTTCTGAGTGGGAAGATCGTTCCTTTGACAACAGAGTAAAAGCCATAGAGGAATGTAAATCTGTGATAGAAAGTAATCGAATAAGCCGTGAAAGTTCAATGGATTTCTCAAAGGATTCTTCAGAGACGCAACAGGAGAAAGGCAGAAGAGAAAGTGGTACAGACTTACAGGGAGATGTGATTGTAAGACAGAGGCCCAAGTCCTTGGAGGATCTCCATCAGAAAAAAGTAGGTCGGGCCAAAAGAGAAAGTCGGAGAATGAGAGAATTAGAACAAGCTATATTTAGCTTAGAATTGCTGAAAGTCCGGTCTCTTGGTGGCATATCTCCTTCAGATGAACGTCGATGGTCTACAGAATTGATGCCAGAAGGCCTTCAGTCTCCACAGGGTACACCTGATAGTGAGAGCTCTCACGGGAGCTTAGAACTTCTGACCTGTGAGGAGAACCAAAAGAGCAAACCAGAGTCTCTCATTTTAGATGAGGGAGAATTGAAAGTTTCATCACCCAACGTATCTACGAATCCAAAATTTGGTTCACAAGACAAAGCCGTCAGTGCCTCAAGTGAGACTAGCTTTGCAGTGACAGGAAGAGGAGCACCCTCTGACTCAGATCACTTAAAGAACGGGACTGCAAAGGAAAAGCTTGTCTGTAATTCTGAACCTATCACCTGTAAACCCCAGCTGAGAGACCCTTTTGTTTCAAGTAGTCTGCCTACATTTTTTTATATTCCCCATCAAGAACCTCTGAAAACAAGTTCCCAACTAGATACAAATATCCAAAGAAACAAACTACGGGAAAGAGAGGCCACTTTGAAGACAACTCTTACTCTGGATATTAACAGGGAAGCCAGGAAGTGTCAGTTCTCAGGAGGAGATCAAGTGATTCCTTTGAACACAGAGTCTTCATGTTCTGTGCTTAAGAAGTTAGAAAAGCTGAATACTGAAAAGGAAAAAAGGCAAAAACAATTACAGCAGCAGAATGAAAAAGAACTGATGGAACAGATTCGTCAGCAGACAGATCTTTTAGAAAAGGAACGTAAAGCCTTTAAGACAATTGAACAGTCAAGAACTGAGGAATCTTTCTTGCCACCATCTTTTCATCAGTCAAGACAAAGAGTAGAGAGGCCATCTTCTCTGCATATTCCAAATACCCAAAGTAAGGGGGCAGCTGGTTTACTTGGTTCCCCATCAGCAGTCACTAAAAGAGATGCAGCTCTTGCCACAAAAGACAGTCCCTCTATTCATTTACCCCTGAAAGACCGACCTGTCACCCTGTTCTTTGAAAGAAAAGGAAGCCCAGGCCAATCTAGGACTGTCAGTGAATTATCAAAGACAGAAAGAATGGGCACCCAACATAATGTTGCCTGTAAACTCTCTAATAATCGCATTACAGAAAAAGAACACTTTAGGTCAGCTCACTCTTACGGCCACAGACCTGATGACCCTTCCAGAGAGGGAAGTTCAACAGCCATTTTCTTCACACCAAAAGACAATACAATTACTCCACTGTAAGTGATATTTGTATTTTTTTATGTTAAGTAGGGAGTTTCTTAGAGTAGTTCTTTTGAAGTGCTTTGTGTTCCACTTTGTCTATGAGTGCTACTCTAATTTGATTTTTTTCTCTGTGTAAAGTATGAATAATTGTATCCTAGGAATCTTTGAATGTAGATAGCACATTTTTGTTTTTGCTTTTGTATTCTTCCTTATTCATTGAAAAAGCATTTGTAAAGGGCAGTACAGTGCTTGTCAGTATACTAAGCATTTGGTATGCGCTAGCTGCTGGAGAGCTATGAAGTGTAGTGATCCAAACTGGTTATTGTGAGGCTTTTCAGAACTTAAGCATGTTTTGTCATAGCTGTTGGCCTATGTATGGTTTTCATTAATGTCTTTATGATTTTTGATGTGATAATCAAATCTTATAAAACTTATAATAAAATTTAAGTGTATGGTATAGTAGTATTAGTTGTATATATAAGTTGCCATACAACATGTCATTTTCATCTTGCAATACTAAAATTCACTCACCAAACGGTTCTTTTTCCTCTCCCCAGTTGCTGGCAACTACTTTCTACTTTATGGAGGGGTTTATTTGTTTGTTTGCTTTTATATTTTTGAGACAGGGTCTTACCATGTAGACCTTGCTGGCTTGGAACTTGATATGTAGATCAGACTGATCTTGAACTCACAGAGACTTCCTTGCCTCTGCATACTTAAGTGCTAGGACTACTGAAGGCGTGCGCCGCCATGCCCAAATCTGTCTTATGTTTCTAAGAGTCGAACTGCTTTAGGCATCTGTTGCAGTAGGGATTCTTTTTAGTTTTTATAATTAATTGTGTGCTTTAAGTGATGATAACTACAGAAGCCGTCATAGGGAGCTGTTTTCTGGTTTAGGATTTTTGTTTTGGTTTGGTTTGGTTTTGCTTTGTTTTTTAAAATTCTGATGCTTAGGATCAAACCTGAGACATCAAACATGCTTATCAAGCCCCCCACCCCCCGACTTACACACCTGGCACTCACTGAGTCATTTCCCCAATCTAAGATAACCTCTTGCAACCCCTAGACTTAATTTATGAAAATTAAGTAAAAGATTTCTAAAGGAAAAACAATCTATCAACTAGTGTTGTAAGTTACTGTCTTTTTTGATCTAGTCTGATGCTAGTAGGTAAGTAATGACTCCCAAGAAGTTTGTAGTCTAAAGATGAATTTAAAACTCATAATACTGAATTAAAGTGATTAGTGCCATGAAAATCTAGATACTGTTTAAATTTTCACCAGATTCTGACACTCTCTTTAAAGATAAAACAGTCTTGTCACTTAATTTTTCAGACAAAATTAAACTTTCATAACCCAACACTATAGTATCTGTATTCTTTGGACCATACTTCATTTTCCTTAATAACAATTCTTATTCTGTCGTTGCTAGTGTTATCATACATAGCCTCAAGTTTTAAAGTTAAGATAGCAGATGAAAACTTTGAAGAAGTGTTAAGAAAGTGATGTTTTCCTAATAAGAACCATCCCAAAGTAAAGCAAGATCTTCCTTCACTACTACCTTATAGTTTATGATTTTATGAAAAATCTTTTTAAGATAAGTATCCTAAAGATGAGAGGGATTTAGAGTTTTTATATTCTCATTATTGAATTGACTTTGGTTCTTAACTAATTTTGTTGCTACCTTTCTTTTGTTGTCATTTGTTTTGTTTGTTTGTTTTTTCAAGACAGGGTTTCTCTGGGTAGCCTTGATTATCCTGGACTCGATTTGTAGATCAGGCTGGCCTCGAACTCATAGTAATCCACCTGCCTCTGCCTCCCAAGTGCTGGGATTAGAGGCGTGCACCATCACTTCCTGGCCATTGCTACCTTTCTTAAATGTACACCCAATGATTATATCAGTGGTCTCCAGAAATTCATCATGCATGTAGATTTCTTTATTATAGTATTGATTGGATAGTAAGAATAAACCTGGGGACTTGGGAGGTGGATCAGTGGAGAAGAATGCGTTTCGCACAAGCATGAAGACCTGTATTTGGATCTCCAGCACCCACATTAAAGCTGAGTATGTCTGCACATATCTGTAACCCTAAATCTGGGGGACAGTGGAGACAAGAGCATTGCTAGAGACTGCTGGCCAGTTAGCCTAGCCAGAAAAAAGTACACTCCAGGTTCAATGAAGGATCCTATGTAACAGAGACAAGGCAGATAATAACACAGCAGGACCCCTGGTGTTGACCTCTGGTTTCCACAGTACAATACGCAGACATGTGTAATTGCCTACTTACATGCATATGTGCATGCCTTCATACACATACATATATGTAACACAATATGAGAATAATATAATAAATCATATTTTGGAATTGACTAGCTCTAGAATTAATTATAGAATTTTCTAGGTTTCTGTGACTTGTCCTGTCCTGTTAAATTATAATTCAGAGCATGTGGTAGCACATGCCTTTAATCCCAGTACTCAGTAGACAGAGGCAGGCAGATCTCTGAATCCACAGCTTGACTGATCTACTTGGTGAGTTCCAGGACAGCCAAGGCTACATAGAGAGACACTGTCTCAAAAACAAAATTATAATTCATACTATACTTCAGGACTACTTCAATGGAATATCTACTAGGAACTGAAATGCAGTCTTGTTTATTTTATTTGAAGTGTCTGCAGTGGAAATCCTCAGACCCACAAACAAGATGAACCAGCTTGGAAACCTAAATTAGCAGGGCTGGGGCAACGAGAGGTAAGTACTGGGTCCTGCTTGTCTTCTCATTAGAAGAGGTTCACCTTATTTTGGAATTTACTACTTTTGTAGGTAGAACACCATCTCTACCCATTTATTCTCAGGGGATTTCTACAGGAAGAAGCTGTAGGCTAGCCTTTTATAATTAGGAAGGTGTGTACTAGGCAAGGAATGATGCCTGAAAGTACAAACTGTATTACAAGGAAGAAGTCTCTAAGGCAAAAAAGGACAGTTTGTTCAGATGACTTTGGTGTGATCAGTGGCAGTGACTTAGTTCACAATGGAGAAGGATAGTGTAGATTTAGGTTGGATCCTTATCTGTTGTTCACAGTAATGAATGAGTATGGATTCTTTTTGGTCATCCCTGTTACTTCTGCTAATAGATAGGGCATGGTGGGGTGGAGGGAAATTTCCAGACATTCATGAGCCCTCTTTCATTGGCATCTGTTTCCAAATTACAAAAACAAAACATTGTTGTGTTATTTGTTTTATCATTTGGTCAAGCAGGTTGCCAGACCGGCCCATAAAAAGAAAGCTCGAATGGCGCGGACGCGCTCCGATTTCTTGACTAGAGGTACTTTGGCCGATGGGGAGGGGGATACAGAGGAAGATGATCACGATGACATTATTGAGCCCCTTCTCTCCCTTGACCAAGCTCCTCACTCTGAGCTAGGCCCTGTGTCCAGCCTGGGCCAGGCCTCTCACAGTGACTCCGAAATGGTAATTTTTATAGCAATAAGAAAGAAACAGCAAGCAGATCTGCTTGGAGTAGTCTTTGCTAATCTACAGCTAACCTTCACAGCCTTTTCCATACAATGGCTTGTACACGAGAAGCCTCAGTGAACGCAGCAACATAAGCTAAGTCTAATTTAATAGTACTCAAATTAGGGGCACCTTAACTGTATATATCAAATGATAAGTTGGGCAAAATTAAGATCACTTAAATTAGCCTGATGTAGAAATGTTGACTGTTATACCTTTAAAGGTCTAGAGTAGGAATCCTAAGTTTTTTCTTTTTGTTTTTGTAAAGGGCCAGATAAAAAATATTTTAGACTTTGTAGATCATGGTCTCTGTTGCTTGTAGTTACTTAACTTGACCACTGCCATGTGAAAGCAGTCATAGGCAATAAGATGGAAAGGGGCGTTTCTGGTAAGTGTGGAGAACTAGGCAGTAGGCTTTATATGACTGACTGGTCAGAGTTTACTGACCTGGTATATAGAATAATGTATTATTCTGTTAAATAAAGTCAGACTTTAACTCACAGATTAGTTACTTAAAAATTAGAGGCAGGGGAAGCTTTAAGGTTTCTACCTTCTCCTGTATGTTCAGTAATAGAAGAGAGACATGGATTTTATATAATTTAACTGGGCATGGGAACACAATTATCTCAAGTTCAAGGCCAGTTTGAACTATAGGTAAGACCATGTCTTCAAAAACCAAAGACTAATAAGATGGATGTGGTCCCACATTTAGAAGTCTGAGGCAAGAGGCTTGCCATATTTTGAGGCCAACATGCGCTATATACTTGAAGGCCAGGCTAAAATAGAAAGCAAAACCTGTCTCAAAACACTAAAGGAAACAAGAATGGGCATGCGAAGCTCAGGCCTGATCTTTAGCAAAACACAGACATGGAATTTAATGAGCAAAATATATCATCCTGACCAGCCCAACCAAATAGAAGGCTATATATGGCATGAATTTGTTTTAATCAGAAATTATAACATTTTAGTTGTTTGAATAAAACTATACTCATTTTGGCTAAGGATATAAGTTTTATTATCATCTGAACCACAATTAGGTAAACATGTTACATGTATGATTGTATTTATAGATGTCTTAGGGTAAAGAGTTTCATTCTTGGGGCTAGGATAATAGCTCAGTAGGTAAAGTGCTTGCTGTTCAACATCCTGAGTTTAGACTCCTAGCACCCATATAAAAAGCCAAGCATGAGCCCTTAATAACAGAGCTTAGAGGTGGAGATAGGAGGATCCCACTCAGCTTTACCACATGGTCAAGCTCCAGATTCAGTGAGAGACTCTGTCTCAAAAAAACTAAAACTAAACCAAACCAAACCCCTAAAAACCAGATAGGCAGACATTGTGACATATGCCTTTAATCATAGCACTTGGCATTTGGGGAGCAGAAGCCACGTTGGTCTATATACCAGTTGTCAAGCCAAGCTATCCAGGGTTACATAGTGAGGCCCTGTCTAATAAAAGCAGAATAATAGAGGAAGACAGACAGACAGACAGACAGACAGACAGACACACACACACACACACACACACACACACACACACTTTTTTCTTCATCATTCTAGGAAATGCCAATATAGAGACCCTAATAAACTGTGTCTAATAGGAACTCAAACATTATGGTTGATGAAATAGTTTTTTTATTTCCCTATATAAATTGGTTGTCTAGCCTTTAATGTCTGTTCACTGTGGAAGATTTTTTATGATGATCTTTGAGTCATTACATATTTGAAGTTTAAACTGTTATAAGATGTTGTTTACACTCAGAATTTCTCCAAATTTCTAAAATATTCTGATTGTATTTATCTCTTATGGAAGGCTAGACTTGATTTTTAAGTAGTAATGTTGATACTCTGTGGAGAACAAAACAAACAAAAAATGCAGGACATGCTCCCTGTAAAACAAAATGAGTTATAAACCTGAAATTTGCAGAAATTTGAAATGATCTGTACTCTTCTGTTAATGTATGTAAGTAGAGCTCAGATCTCTTGACTGTAGGATTTTGTAACTGCTATGAAAGTGCCCTATATTTGAATTTTAAATAATGAAATGTATATGTATATACACACACATACATATATAATAAACTTAAAATTTTATAATGGAACAAACAAATCTTACTGAAAATGTATATTGTTTGTGGAAGAACTTAGCACTTTATAACTGCTGCTTTGTTCCTGAGTTTCTTTTGTAACAATCCTTAGTCCTTTCAGTAGTAGAATACTATTCACACTGGGAACTCTTGCTGGGATGAACCAGGATGTTAGGCTTTCTGCTGGGAGCATTTGGCTCTTTTTGGTGTTTTAGCTTATGTTCACCTGCTTGACGGTCACTGCATGCCCGTAGTTGTAGAGCACCTTCCTGCACAGTGTGTTAGTCACTTCTAGCTTTCTTACTATCCTGTATGTTCTGTTTTAGGAACAGGTGGTGGTGCTGGTTTCTGGTGGATGCTTGCATGAAGAAGCTTTGCTTTGTAGAATAAGCTAGTAGATACTTACTGGAGTGGGCGTGTGGAGGGGAGGGAAAGAATGGTTTTAAAATGTGTTTCGCTGTTGATCGTGAAATATGTGTCATATTCTAACATTTTCTGATACTGTGATGATGAATCTTATATTTTATAAGGCGAACTTACTGCATTCGCAAAAGTGCACTTTAAAAAAAAAGTGGGTTTGAGTTTATTGGGCACATGAATTTCTAAAAACATGGATTTCCCTCCCTAGATGAATTGGTGTTATCACCAAAATATGCTAACTAAGGAGCATGGTGTTAATTTTTAGCAGAAATACCATCTGCTCTTTTTAATTCTAAAGTTACTGATCTTACAGGATAAAAAACAATTGCAAATTAATCACCTAAAGAGAATTTGAGATAAGTATTACCCCTGAAGATGGTTAATTAATAATTGTTGATGCTGTAGGGGAGGGTAGGCATGAGTTACAGTTTCCTACCTCTATGCTTTTTTCCTAAGTCTTCTGCTTCAAACTGCAGTTTAAATACCCTCAGCGTGCTGTTATCCCTTAGTTTATATGCCTACCACCTTGGTATTACCCAAGACGAAAAAAAGCATATTCTGCTAAGCTACATTTTTTAAGATGAATTTCTGTTTTGGTGTTTAGTTTTTCAGTGTATCTTCTACATGATGAATTAGTAAAATTGTTTGTATTCCTTATCTGAGAGATTATAGGAAACATACATTTCTACACGTAACTTTTTTTTCCTGCCATTACCCACATTTAAACATCTTAAAAGTAGTGCTGTGTGACAAGTTCCTTGCTAAGGCCCCCTCCCCCACCCCTTTTGGGAAGGTGGTCTCTGTTGTTGTTGTTGTTTCAAGACAGAGCCTTGGCTGTTTTGGTTCTCCCTTCGTAGACCAGGCTGGCCCTGAACTCAGAGAGATCCACCTGCTTCTGGTATTAAAGTGCTTGAATTAAAGGTGTGTGCTGCTGCCACCATCCTGTCAGAAAATTGGTCATTTAAAACATATTTCCTAATGCAATACATCTGCTAAACTTCACTTTTCATTCTTTATGAAGTTTTTCTTGTCCTCTAACTTTAAATATTTGTTTATATAAAAGTCTGGAACATGGTTTCTTATGATTAAAAAGAAAATCACTGTGTTTGAGGGATTATTCACCTCCCCTTTGTTTTTAAGACATTGTTTCACTATAGCTTGGCTTGGCTGAAACTTGCTATAGTAGACCATGCTGGCCTAGAAGTCGTAGAAATCCCTATATTACATGTCTGACAAAGAAAAAAAAAAGTGATGTTTCCTGAGTGCTGTGTTAGGCTTGCACCACCACACCGACTTGGCTATCTCTTAATTTTTAGATTTTTGGTTATTTTACCATAACAAAATTACCTGAAATAACAACATAAATGATAGGCCTAGTCACATGTCTGTTGCTTTGGTTCTGTGAGGAGTCGGTCTATATCCTTTGTGGTGGCCAAAAAGATGGCCCAATAACCTAGTTCCTCCCACTAGGTTTGCTATCACGTTACGGATATATATCAATGCACTGATCATTGTTAAGGTCAGAGCCTTAATGATACAGTCACCTTCTTCAAGCCCTACGTGTAAACACTGTTGTTTTGAGATCCCAAGCCAAAACCTTTGAGCATCATACCATTTCCAAATTATAGCACTAGTCACTGTCTTATCTTTTCCAAAGAGGTGTAATTTTTACTTATTATTTCTATTTTTCCATTTTCTGCTTCATTGGTTTGTGATTTTATCTTTATTTCTGTAGTATTTATAATTGGTAGAATTTATTAATTATTTCTTTGCTATCTAATATGACCAGTTTTTGTGAATATGCCATAAGTATTTGATAAAAGAACTTTGTTCAGAGTATAAAGTTTCGAGATATACCCATCATCTCTACCCTCTTCATTATATTGTCCTTGTTATCTTCATTATGTTTTGCATGCTGTGCTGTCTCCAGATGAGAATGGTAGGATAAATCACCTCTTTCTTCTTAATTGTGGCTTTTAGTATTTAAAGAAGCACCCTGTCACATTTAATGCTTTTTATTTTTAGTCCTTTTCAATAATATCTCTGCTTCTCTTTCTTTATCACTTCCATTTACTTTATATACCTTTCCTTTTCCCTTTAATTTATCCTCACTTAGATGTTTTCTGTATACTTGAGTCCTACTTTGAATATTGAAGGTATTTCCCATTCATAAGTGAGTCAGATCTTTATTGATCTGATAGGTCAGTTATTTGTATTCGCTATAGAACTATACCACCATACCCAGTCAGTTATCAATAATTAATACCCAATTAATTTGCATCTGTGACACTAATAGTCATCCTGCTTTCCTCATCTTCTTTCTTTGAGACAGAGTTTCTCTGTGTAGCCTTGGCTGTCCTGGACTTGCTTTGTAGACCAGGCTGGCCTCAAACTCACAGTGATCCACCTGCCTCTGCCTTCCTAGTGGTGGGATTAAAGGTGTGCGCCACCATGCCTGGCCCTCCTCATCTTCTTTATATCTGTTTTTGGGAGCTTTTTTATCTTTCTTTCTTTTCTTTTTTCTCTAAGTCCTATCTTTGTGCTCTTGTACTAAATGTATTTGCTTAGATGAAACTCTTCTAGCAGTATGTAGTCACCCAGGAAGGACTCAAAAATACTCAATTACCCAACTTTTTCTGTAGTCTTGATATTTGAGGAACCATCTTGACTACATTAAATCCATGATTTTTAGGGGCTGTAGAACTGACTCGGCAGTTAAGAGCACTGCTTGCTCTTGCACATAACTTGGTGGTTTACAACCATCCATAACCCCAGTTCCAGGGAATCCTATAGGCATGCACATTGTGTACATAACATGCATTCAAGCAACTTTCATATGTAAAAAGTAAAACAAATCTATTTCTTCAATTAAGAAATCCATGATTCAGATTTTAAGTCAGTGATTCATCATTGCTGTCCCTGAGTTTTTTGAAAATACTGCTTTATTGATGCCTTTCTTTATGTAGTATTGTCAGTTGTCATTCTAATTCTCTTGTATTTGTGAGTTATTTGACCTTTTAGTTTGGAAGGCCTCAGACTTTTTCCTTTAAGTGTAGGATATGATTTCAAGTTGATCATTGTAGATTAGTGATGGATTATATTTACCAGATTTTTTCTATATTATAAATTCTGGCCTTATTTTTTGTCTTTTGAAAAGTTATCTTTATATTTTTTTCTCTTATTTAGAAACTTCAGGTACTAGTAATGGTGTTTTTTCTTTGGTTGTTTGGTTGGGTTTTTTCCTGCTTTGCCTGTGTAGTTTTACTTTTGTTTTTGTTTTTCTTATATTTATTTTATACTATTTATTGTTTTCTCACTTAAAATTTTCTGTTTATTTTTCAAGTTAATTTTACCTTTTTTATATTGATTATATTTGTTTTTTGATAGTTCATACATATTTACTATCAGTGCCAATCTTTTTTTTAAAACATTCATGAGTTTTTTTGCCTGTTTGTTTAGATTTATGTATTTATTTATATATATAGTATTCACGTGCATGTGCACCTACAGACCAGAAGAGGGCACCAGATCTCATTATAGATGGTTGTGAGCCACCATGTGGTTGCTGGGAATTGAACTCAGGACCTTTGGAAGAGCAAAAGGGTGCTCTTAACCTCTGAGCCAACTCTCCAGTCCTCTCAGTACCAGCCTTTACTTATCTCTCTCCCACCTCTTCTACCACCATTCCCACTTCCTCCTTATAGGTTCCTTTCCTATCTCGATGCCTTTTTGTTGCCTACTGATTTTAACCAGGACTGTTTGTGTAGCCCCAAGTTTGGAACTATTTTGTATGCTACTGAAGACAATCACTATCTTAGAACCTATCAGTTGCCAGTGGTTCAGGATGAAGGGATTGAGCCCAGGAGCCCCTCCCATCTATGATTGGTGATTGACAGGCTCAGTGCAGGCAACTGCTGCTACTTTAAGATCATGCAGTGGTTGTAGCATCCCTTGAAGACAGCATTTTACAGCCCTCCCCTTCTTATGGTATGCTGCTCCTTTTGTAATGTTCCATGAACCTAAAATAGGAATGTGTAAATGTCTGATTTAGGGTTGAGCTGTCAAATATTATTTATTATAATTCTCTTCATGAGTGGGAAAAAGATTCTTTAATCACTGCATATTAAGTACTACCTCTTTCATCCTTATAAAATTTACTGTATGTATTGACTCGATAATTGATTTATTAACTTTATTTATAAATGAGGGCTAGGACATACAATGACATGTATAGATCTTCATTTGACAGTTTGTTGTTTTGAGGATTATGTGTACAACTATGAAACCTGTGCTGCAAGTGTCGAGATTTCCGTGATATCAACAATTTTCTTATGTTTTTACTCAATTTCCCTCCTTCGCACTATTTTCAAAAGCAATCCCTCTTCTAGAACGTCATAGAAGTGTAATCAGATAATATGTGGTGGGAAGAATTCTTTTCTAAAATTTATATTGAGGTGTCATATCTGGAAGGTTGAGTCTTTTACATAAGTTTTTGTTTTCTATTTCCCTTTTTCATCAAATAGAGTACAACTATTGCTATTTTAATATCCAATTTGAGCAACAGTTCAGTCCATATAAGTGGCTTGGTTTTTCTTCTTGTTAAGGATCATATATTATCATCCATAATCCATAAATATTTTTATATTTCTCTTTTTAAAAATTATATAGTTTACATTGTGATTTTTTTTTTTCTGGTTAGTTGAAGGATTTTTTTTTTCTTTCAATGACTATTCCATATATTATTGTTTTCTTACAATATTCCAGAGCTTTGTTCCTAGAAACAGTTTGATTTTTTTTATTTCAGGACTTTCAAAATCAGTAGACTCAAACAGTACTCAGTTGGCAGGCAAATTCTTCTTCACTACTGGGGCAAGTTCATCTGTGTGCCTCGTGGCCTGCACAGCACGGAGCTCAGTCCCTGGATCCTGGGCACTGGCATCGTTGCTAACCTTACCTTTAATAATTCAGATTGTTCTATCTTTGTTCTTGGATTGTTTTCACATACAAAGGTATTGATTAGTACTAATCCAAATACACAATGAAAACTTTTTCTAAATCTGTAGATTTCTTCTGTTATGCATCTCTTTCCACTCCCTGGTATTGTTACTTGGTCATTAGTTATTTTGATTGCCATGAACTTTTTTTTTAAATCTTCATATGTTCAGCTAAAGGAGTCTAGTAAGTTTCACCTGGCTTCTCCCTCCCTGTGTCACAGCACAAAACTTCTTGAGACAGTAAGCTGAGGCAGGCATAAACTGCCTGCTCCTTCTGTTTCTTACCAGTTGTCTTAAAAACTTTTTTAAATGACTTTTTGTGCACTAGATATGGATTTCCTATGTACTGTTACTGGCCACAGACAACTGTCTTTAACAACTTGGAGTATTTCCCGATTTTGTGCCATAGTCAAGCATATAAATGGCTAAAGGATATTTAACATGAAATACAAGAAAATTAGTAGATAAGTACCAAGAATTCTCAGAACTGGATTGTCCTTAGAGAGGGGTATACCAGCTGTCAATGAAATTGAAGTGCTAGTTTGATAACATAATTTTTTTAAAATTTAGAATGTAGGTGATGCTTTGGTTTTTCTTCTGTGTAGCCTATTCTTTTAAACTTTGACTGACTATAACAATAATCTATAACCCACAAAAAGAATCCCCACCTTAAGATACAAATAAAAAGAGATATAAAAGATAATACGTAGTATTATGTTATTTCTCATCCTCGGATTCTTCTGAGATTGTCTTTGAATGGTCTTGACCATTTTCCTAACTTACCTGATGAGATTCTTGCTAACTTGCCAGGAAATGTGAACTCATGGTTACTGAGTTGTAATTCAGTCATGCTATCATATGTTTACTAGTTTTAAGTCTTTCCCATGTATGATTCCTACAGACATCACAACGATTTTCTTCAGTTGATGAGCAAGCAAAGCTCCATAAGGCTATGTCTCAAGGAGAGATTACAAAATTGGCAGTAAGACAGAAGTCTTCAGATTTGGATATAAGGTATGATGCATATAAAGAAATAATAGTTTATTTTTTTCATTTTTTTCATTTATTTTGATTTTATATGCAGTGGTGTTTTGACTGCATGTGTCTCTGTGTGAGGGTGTCAGATCCCCTGGAACTGGAGTTCTAGATCATTGTGAGCTGCCATGAGGGAGCTGTGCATCAAACCTGCGTCCTCTGGAAGAATAGCCAGTACTTTTGACAGCTGAGCCATCTTTCCAGTGCCTAGTAATATAATAATTTCAATGGCTTTATTTAATAATAAGTTTTTAAATTAAAGCATTTTGCTTTTAAGAAACCTGTTTCAGGAGGGTATCTCCTGGAATGCTTTAATAGGCTCAATTTTTTTTTTAATAGGCTCAATTTTTGTACAATTTTCTTTACAAGAATCTTGCTTGTTTATGATGATGCCCTTGGCATACTGGGTGATACATACTCTTGCTGTTTTGCCATGCCAAATTGTGAAGCGTTCCTCTTTTTTGCTGTTGTTGTTTGTTGTTTTGTTTTCTTGAATCAGGGTTCCTTTGTGTAGCCTTGGCTGTCTTGGACTCACTTTGCAGACCAGGCTGGCCTCAAACTCACAGAGATCCACCTGCCTCTGTTTGCCAGAGTACTGGGATTATAGGCATGCACCTCTGTGCCCGGCTAAGGTATTCTTTTATAGCAGTGCTCACTCTCTTAATATCTGCATTATCCCCTTTTATAGACGTACATGTAATGTGGCCAAAGGAACACTTCCATGTTTTCTTAAAGGCCTAGAGAGCACATAGTGAATGCCACTCTTCTCTCTGTTTGTGTTTATCATTTTGGCAAGTTACTGGAAGATGGCTGCCATGGCCCAAAGGCTTTTGCTTTAATTTTTAAGAAATAAATAACAGTATTGCCAAGTACATTATTATGCTGATATACACATTGAATTTTATCTTATTATGTGGATAGCTGTATGATTTGGGGGAAGTTTCTTAATCATTATGTGACTTACTGTATTATAAAAGATGAGAGATTAGATAGGATGAGGTTGATATCTTTCAGCTTTAGACTTGTAATATATGTAAAATATTCTGCACTAGGTGCTTAAGAAAATGCTTTTAAGTTCCAGGACAACCAGAGCTGTTACAGAGAGAAACTGTCTGAAAACACCAAAAAAACCCAACCCAAACAAAATACTTTCAGAAAAGTAATTTTGTTCTCCTTAGGAGTGCTTGTGGGGGAGCTAGGTGACGCTGCATGCAGCAGAGTATTTGCTCTGGAAGAGTGAAGGCCTGAATTAAAATGAATGCTCACCCCCAACACACACACACCACCCACTCCCCACCCCCCACCCCGGGGCTGCTGAACTGGTTTAACACTTAGGAGCACTGACTGCTGTCTCAGAGGACCTGTGGTCACTTCCCAACACCCACAAGGTAGTTCACAATTGTTTTTAACTTCAGTTCCAGAGACTCTAAAGCCCTAAAATGTCCTCCAAGGACACTAGGCATTCTGTGGTGCACATACAACAGTGAAACTGCTACATAATTAATATAATGAAAACCAAATTTCATAAAAATATTCATAATAAAATAATTTTGGAAAATTAAAAATAATGATAATGGGGCAGAGGCTAACCTCTTACTGCATAAAGTGCTTGCTGAGCAAGCATGAGGACCTGAGTTCAGATCTCCATCACTCACATAAAAATCTAGGTATGGGGCTATGCCTGTATCTAGTGGTAGGGGCAAGAGACAAGTGTATATTTTTCTTATTAACTATTCTTCCCTGATATAAAACATCTGGACTACATCTTCCCCTCCCTCCACTCCTCCCTGTCCTCTCCCACTTCCCTTCTCCCCCAGATCCACTCCTCCTCCATTTCCCTTCAGAAAAAAGCAGGCCTCCCAAGGATATCAACCAAACATGACATATCAAGTTACAATAAGACTGGGCACCTCCCCTCATATTAAGGCTGGATGAGGTGACCCAGTAGTGATAAAAGGGTCTCCAAAGCAGGCAGAAGCATCAGACACAGGCCTTGCTCCCACTATTAGGAGTCCCAATAGAAGACCAAGCTACAGAACTGTAACATATACAGAGGGCGTAAGTAGGTCAGTTCTGTTCAGGCTCCCTGATTGTCAGTTTGAGCCCCTATGAGCCCAGGTTAATTGATTCTGTGGGTTTTCTTGTGACATCCTTGATCCCTCTGGCTTCCACCCTTTTATGCAGAATTCCTAGAGCTCTATATAATGTTTGACTGGGTCTCTGCATCTTTTTCAATCATTTGCCATAAGGAGCCTCTCTGATGACACCAGCCTATGAGTATAGCAGAATATCATTAGGCATCATTTCATTGACTTTTTTTTCCAGTTGTGTTTGGTTTTATCCTAGGTCTCTGGGCTGCCCAGCCTCCAGTTCCTGGCCTTCCAGGTAGAGTCAGGGGTTGGGCTCCCTTTCATGGTATGGGTCTCAAGCTGGACTAGTCACTGGTTAGTCACTCCCCCAATTTCTCTACACAACCTTTACCACAGCACATTGTGTAGGCAGGACAAATTGTAGGTTGAAAGTTTTGAGGCAGGGTTGATGCCCCAATCCCTCCACTAGAAGTCTTGCCTGGTTACAGGAGATGGTTGGTTCAGGCTCCATACCTCTCCTTACCCCTCCTTTTAGCTAAGCTCACCCTCATAGATTCCTGGGATTTTGTATTTTACTAGGTTTCCAGCTTGTCACTGAAATGCCTCCAATTCCAGTTGTCTCTCCCGCTACTCTCTCTCTTCCCCCCACCTGATCCCTCCTATTCCTGTCCCTACTGCCCTCAGTCCACCCATGGTATATGTTCTATTTCTGCTACACAGGAAGATCCGTGTGTGTGTGTGTGTGTGTGTGTGTGTGTGTACACACACATACTAAGCCCTCCTTGTTACTTAACCTCTCTGGATCTGTGGATTGTAGCATGATTATCCTTTATAGCCGATATTCAATTATAAGTGAGTACATACCATGTTTATCTTTCTGGATCTGGGTTACCTCACTCAGGGTGATTCTTTTTCCCCCTAGTTCCATCCATTTGCCTGCAAAATTCATGATGTTATTTTTTTAACAGCTAAGTAATACTCCATTATATTCCATAAAATAGAAATAGAAGAACATTGCTGAATTCATTTTATGAAGCTACAATAACCCTGATACCCAAACCACATAAAGGTTAACAAAGAAAGAGAATTATAGACCAATTTCCTTCATGTACATTGATGCAAAAATACTTGCAAACCAAATCTAAAAAGTCATCCGAACCCCCCCCCCCCAAAAAAAAAAAAACCATCCACCATGATCAAGTAGACTTCATCCCAGAGATGCAGGTATGGTCCAACATACAAAAACTTGTCAATATTATCAACTATATAAGCAAACTTAAAGAATAAAACCATATGATCATCTTATTAGAGGCTAAAAAAAAGCCTTTGACAGAATTCAACGGCCCTTCATGATAAATGTCTTGGAGAGATCAGGGATACAAGGGCCGTACTTAAAGACAATAGAGGCTATATACAGCAAGCCAATAGCTGACATCAAATTAAATGGAGAGAAACTCAAAGCACTTCCACTAAGATTGAGAATAAGACATAGGCTTGTTACCTAGTAGGTGTTGAAAAATTTCAAATTCTGTCTTTATGTTCATTCATAAATTAATACACAAATTAATGACCCCCCCTGCTGGAAGTTAAAATATATAGTACATGAGCTGCTTGTATTTCAGTGCACTTTACTGATTTTCATGAGAAATGAGTGTATATCACTAGAAAGAGTTGTTATAGCAAATTGTCCACCTGTTGGCACAGACCTTTGATTCCAGTTATTTGAGGGTGGGGCAGGATGAACACAAGTTCAAGGTTTGCCTGAAGCCATAGAGTTTAAGGTCAGCCAGAACAACTTTGTGAGGTGCTGTCTCAAAAGTAAAAGAACAAAAGAGGGACAGATGGAGCTCAGTGCTGGCGTTTGTCACTTCCTGTTGCTGTAATAAAATGCCATGATCAAGGCAGTTTATGGTAGGAAAAGTTTGTGTTAGTTTACATTTATTTCCAAAGGGGTACGAGTCTATCATGGAAGAGAGAGGTGTGGCAGCTTGATCAAGAAAGTGACCATTCCCGTCTTTAACCGCAGTGGGAAGCAGAGAATGGACAGGAAGTGAGGCAAAACTATAAACAATTAAAAGCCTGCCTGCAGTGACTTCTTACAGTAATGCTACCTCTCAAAGTTTCCACAACCCATCCAAATAGTGTCATCAGCTGGAGACCAGGTATTCAATACACGAACCTAAGGGGGAAGGGCACTTCTATTTCAAATCACTACAGTGGTAAAATGCCTAGCATGTAGGATGCCTTAGTTTCAGTTCTCATAAATAACAGTAACCAAACAGTAACAAGTAAGCAGATAAAATACCCACATGCATTATAAGAACAATTCTCACTGGATTATTAATTTTAGAAAAGTTACTCAAAATTTAATTTTATAGTTTTTTGTTTTATTGTTATTTAGTGTTTTGAGACAGGGTTTCTCTATGCAGCCTTGGCTGTCCTGGAACTTGCTCTGTAGACCAAGCTGGCCTCAAACTTACAGAGATCCACTTGCCTCTGCTTCCCAAGTGCTGGAATTTAAGGCATGAGCCACTATCACCCAGCTTATAGTTTTTCATGGTGAAATTTTTTTTATTTCTAAATAGAAAGATATTAAGAACAGCTAGCCGGGCGTGGTGGCGCACGCCTTTAATCCCAGCACTCGGGAGGCAGAGGCAGGCGGATCGCTGTGAGTTCGAGGCCAGCCTGGTCTACAAAGTGAGTCCAGGATGGCCAAGGCTACACAGAGAAACCCTGTCTCGAAATACCAAAAAAAAAAAAAACAAAACAAAAAAAACAGCTAAAAGTATTAAGATTCTTAGGACCAGAGTGACTTCAAATTTTCCTACTTCTGGAAATATTTGCATATGTATAATGGAATAGGATCTAAATGCATTAACAAGTTATTTATATTTCATATACACCTTGTACACATATATGACCTGTCACTTAGGTGAGTTTTTCACTTCTGCCCTCATATCAGCACTCAAAAGCTTTATATTTTAGAGCAGTTGGGATTCAGATTTTTTAAAGTTGTTGATGCTCAACCTGAAATGTAAAGTGTGATTAAAGTAATACTATATAAACACTCAACCATATGCCCTTAGCAGATGTTTAGATAAGTAGTATCTGTGGCTAATTATAATGCTAGTGAGTAAAAAAGGTTTAAAACTACATTGAAATCATGATTTTAGTGAGTAAAATTTAAGATGCCTGTGGACAGACCAGGAAGAAATTGCTAGCAATATAAAGGAACTTTTTTTTTTTTTTTAAAGAGTTAACAATGATTTCTTTGAGTGAGTTTTTCTTGTTGTAAGCAACCTGTGAGCTATAACAATGAAAAGGGCAGTTTGCTATCAGGAAGCTTAAGCTAGAGTCCTAGTCCCACTGCTTTGAGATGGTTTTACTTTGCCACATGATTTAAATTGTTAGAGTTTTGCATTTTATATTCAAAATGAGGATTTGGGAGTGTGGCTCAGAAGGGTTGCCTCATGTGTGTCCAACCGTAGGTTTGATGCCTTGTACTCCCCGCCCCAAAATACACATTGAAGCTCAAATAGATTACTACAAATGAAAAGTATATAAGCTTAAGAGGATACACAAGTATTACTGAGACATCTGATTTCCATTTTACCTTTATTTTGTTTTCAAAACAGACCCCAGAGAGCGAAGATGAGATTCTGGGCCAAAGGGAAACAAGGAGAGAAGAAGACTGCTAGAACAAAACCTGCTCCCCCGGCGGAGGACTTCTCACTCTGTGCTGGCTCGGATGTAACACCTGCTCATCCATTTTCTGATGGTAAAATGGGCAAAGGGTGGAGCTTCATAATTGGTTACTCATTGAAAGCGTACTATGTTTTTTTCTTTAGAATGACATTCCTCTTGGAATGATTTTTCTGGGGGCGGGTTAATGAGATAGAGCTAATATTGGTAAGTGCTTCCTTACTTAATAAAGCCAGGCATATTCTCTACTTAAATGAGATGCTCCAAGAATATGTGGCATGGAACAATGAAGCACAACCATTTCAGTGATGCTGAGTCTTAGGCCTTTGTTTTCTAAATTGTAAAGTTTTAACCTTTAAACCTAATTCATTTACTTAATAAGTGCATAATATTCATAGTAATCCACAGCATTGGCTCATTATTGAGTGCTATGTAAAACTGTAGTAAACATTTTATATATATTAAATCTATTGATTCTAAGAGCAGTTTTTCTGGTATTACTATGATTATTATTCATGGTTTATAGGTAAGAACACCAAAAGATACAAGTCATGTATTTACACATATTGAAATGAGAAGACCTACGGTTTCAATCTGAGTTCAGGCATTCAAACTCTAGAACTGGCATTGTTTGTTGTTTTAAGATAAGGTCTCTCTGTGTAGCTTTGACTGTCTTGGAACTATGTAGAATTTTGAATCTATCTATCTTATCTATTTAAACTTTATTGATTCTTGTGAGTTTCACAGTCATGCGCCCCAGTTGCACTCATCTCCCCATCCCATCATATCTGCCCTTTCCTCCCTCAAAGTAAAAAATACACAAATAAGCACACCCAAAACAAAGCATAGAAAACAGCCCATTTGTCCACAGATCTTCACTTGTAAATATTCATTGCCAACAAGTTATTGGTCTGGTTCATGGTCTCTGGCTTCTGTGACATCATTAATATTGGATCCTCAAGGGAATCCTCTTGGAAGTCCTGTTGTTGCCCTGTGTCATGGAGATCCTGCAGCTTTGAATCAGTAGGATTGGCTCAAACGTTTGCAGATGATAGAGATTTTTGTGTGTGCCAACCTGGGTAGTAGCTGGGCTGCCCAGTGCACTGGCTCTCTCTTATCCGTACCACCAGGGTGAGCTCTCCAGCACTGCTCTGGCCCTGCTACCCAATGCTGCCATCAGCAGAAGGCAGGGTCATGTCTCCTACTTCTACTTTCATGCCCTTGGGGCCTGCTCAGCTGCACCTATACCTCCAGAGCCAGCTCCCAGCCTTTGAGGGTCTAGGCCAGCTCTCCTGTTCTTATACCCTCAGGGTTATGTCAACCATGATATTACCACCAGGGCCAGCTCCACTGTGTTACCCAGGCAAGGTGCAGGGCCCTTGGAGTCAGCTCTCCCAACTTGTTTGTTTTATAAAATAAAGTTTTACTCTGTAGACCAAACGGTCATTGGTGCTGAGATTATATGCATGAGCAACCATGCTTGGTGTAAATTCCCCATTTTTAGCCATTGTAGTATACATCAGGTGTTGGGGGATGGTCTGATGTATTTTAATGCTAATTACTACTTGCTGTTTGTGTGACCCACCTTTTGCTTAATAAAAAGCCATCCCACCTGGGCTGAGCAGGAGATAGGTGGGGCTAGGAAAGAGAGGAATTCTGCCCCCGGGGGGGGGGGAGGGGGTTGGGGGGGGGGGGGGAAGACTGCCACAAAAAAAAAGAAGAAAGGAGACATGAGAAGTGTTCATTTTCTTAATACCTTAAATAATTGACAGTGGTCATTCTAAATTTATCATTTTAATGTAATTCTATTCTAATATAATTTCCAAAATAAGAGATTAATAAGGCTCATTAGTTGAAAATATACATTATAAACAGATGTCATTATATAAGAAATTTTATAAAAATTGGGATTATGGCTTTTTGTGTTTGGAAAAAAATTAACAAGGTAGCCTTTGTTTTAAAAGCTAAACTGAGATAATTTAATACTACGATTTCATTCTAAGAAGAATCTGACTTTACAAAATGAAGTAATTACTTAGTAAGTAAAAATAAAACCAGTTGATATCAATTTATATGTGTGTGTGTGCGCTAGTATCATGTCTCAAGAGAAATTGAGTTTGTCCCAAGTTCCTGCCTGAAGTGGCATTTATTATATATAAGGAACTGCTTTTTTGTTTGCTTCATTATTAGGCTTAGCTTTTAAATGGAATTAGGATAAGCCATATGTTGAGGAAGGACGCACATGTAAAATAAGAAGAGGCCAGCATTCTCCTCAGTCTCCAGATAGAGTTTTGCAAGTCTGATCTAGTTGTGGTTCTAAATTGTAATGATCAGCATAGAATTTTATTCCCTAATGTGAAAAAATACAAAAATGTGTTACTTATCACTGTAATATACCTTGCCTGTTTACTCCACAATCCTGTGAGAATTTAGACTGTTATAAGGGGTATATATAAGAAAACCCTAAATAAAATATTAGAGCAGAAGCAAGCCAGGTGAGCTACTTGACTTCTTAACAAGTTATTAACAACAGACAGTGTATCACTGTTGTAGTCATGGTTTAGACTACAGTAAAAAGTGTAATTATCAAATTCTCCTTGTTGGTTGGTTAGACTTAGATATAACTGGCTGTTCCTTCAAACAAGTATAGAAAAGTTATAGCTAGATAAACAGTATTTAATATGCTACTTTGTTACTTATTCTTGCTTAAAGTTTTTACAATAAGGATGGAAATTTTCAATGTTTTTACTAAGTATCTTTTTACTTACCCTGTTTTGAATTTTAGAATTAACTCAGTACCACCCAACACCTCCTTTGAGCCCAGAATTGCCTGGGAGTTGCCGAAAAGAATTCAAAGAAAATAAGGAGCCTTCTCCAAAGACAAAGCGCAAGAGAGGTGTGAAAATCAGCAGTGTGGCTTTAGACTCTACACATTGGCAAAATGACTCTGTCCAAATCATAGCAAGTGCCAACGATTTAAAAAGTATGGATGAATTTCTCCTGAAAAAGGTATACTTTGCTTGCTGCGTTAGCCTCTGAGGAGATTTGAGTAAAGAATGATTGTATGTGTATACAGGATATGCTGTTACAGTAAGACAGGTTAAAATTTCTTCAGTAACTCAGGCAGTGGGTTTATCATCAAAAGATTAGATAATACGACGTGCACAGTCAGGCAGGATTTAAAGCTTTAGTTTCTTCTGTGATTTCATAATCGCTATATATGAAGATGAGGTTTGTTGCACATTTGTAGCTGTTCTGTTGACAGAACTGTAGAATCAGAATGTCATAAGGGAACTTAGATATGATGTAGTTGGTGTTTTATAGTTTTCTACGCCCTGTAAGGTCCAGTGGCTTGTATTTTTAGGATACTCATTGCTTAAGAGACACTTCAACCTTTGCATTTATATCTTTTTGCTGAAGTAACTGTATATACCAACCTTTTCTATGGTTGGTCCCTAGATGAATGACCTAGACAACGAAGACAGTAAGAAGGACACGTTGGTGGATGTTGTATTTAAAAAAGCCCTGAGAGAATTTCGTCAGAATATCTTCAGCTCCTACTCATCTGCATTGGCGGTAAGCTGAGGCCGCGTTAGCAGCTCTTCACAATTCAGCATGGCTTTGTAATTTTAATCATCTGTAAAGCCAGACTCAAGGGAGTAATTCTTAGGGCTTGCTTAATTATTATATTGCTTCAACTACTAGTACATAGTAGGTTTATCTGCCTACATTTTATCCTATAGTGGGGCTTTACAAACACTAGATGATATCTTGACCTCGCTCATTATAAACTATGCCAAGAGCCTAACCTAAATTTCCCAGTACAAGTTGAATCAATCTTTAAAGAATGTCTCCATAAAACTTAACTTTTTTTCCTTCTCATTAGATGGATGATGGGAAAAGCATACGCTATAAAGACCTGTATGCACTGTTTGAACAGATTCTGGAAAAGACTATGAGGCTTGAGCAGCGTGATTGGAATGAATCCCCAGTGAGAGTTTGGGTTAACACTTTCAAGGTGTTTTTAGATGAATACATGAATGAATTCAAGACTTTGGATAGCACAGCCTCAAAGGTAAATGAGTTAGTTTGATTTCCAGAAGTATTAAATTATGAATTTTTTAAAGGAATCTGTTAGGAAAAAATTTTAAATTAGTATTAGTATATATTATTTGTGTACAGTGGCAGGTTTCATTATGATTCTCCTACAGCTATACAATGCAGTTTTGATTATGCTGTTCATGGTAGCACATGGCAGTAGTCAAATACTGAAGAGGATCAGGCAGGAGGGTCATATAGTTCAACACTAGCCTGGACTATGACTAAGTGTGAAACCATGTATCGGCAAAATATCATTGCTTTAGGTCCTCTAAACTCTGTTCTAATAATTTTACCATATATTTTCTTCTGAACTTGCTTCACTGAACATATCCTTCATAATTAAAACATAATTGTATACCCTCAATATTACACTTTCTACTTTACTAGAAATTAATACATGAGTTGAATTCTAAAAAAAAGGGCGAGATGAATTATATATCACTTAGCTCTAAGAACCTACAATGGACTCTCTTGAGTCCATTTTTAGGAAAAATGTGTCTTTTGGGAAATCTTAAACATCTGTAATAATAACCTTCACTTTTTGGTCCTGTTAGGAACTGGGAATCTTATTGCTTGATATTTTAATTAAAATTTGCTTTAGAGCTATCAAATATTTTGTAATCTGTATTACAAAAAGAATCAGAAAAGAGTTACAAGTGTAGATCATGTGCCAAATATCCCGTATCAGATGCCAAATCTGACCTCCAGTACCATATAAAACAAGGCATGGAGGTCCACATTTCTAATCCCAGCACTTTGGAAGTAGAGGCAGAAGCATCAATTCAGGGTCATCCTTGACTACAGAGTGAGCTTAAGTCCTGCCAGGAAAGCACCATATACTTTGAATTGGATGCAGTGGCACGTACTTGTAATCCCATCACTCAGGAAACTTAACACAGGAGGATACCGTGGTCAAAGACAGCCTGTTTTATATAGAGAAATTCTAACTAAAATATTTAACAAAAACTGTGTTTGTGTGTGTGGGTGTGTTAAAGAGATAGCTATCTAAACAAGTGTATTTATTTTCATTACAACTAATGTAACAATTTATTATTTCTCATTTATTTGTCGATTATGCCTTGTCTTATATTTACTTATTCTAGCTTACAAATTAAAATTTCAAACCATTATAAATCATTTTTAAATAAACAAGTTCTAAAAATTCTTTTTTTTTTTGTTTGTTTGTTTGTTTTTCGAGACAGGGTTTCTTTGTGTAGCCTTGGCTGTCCTAGACTCACTTTGTAGACCAGGCTGGCCTTGAACTCACAGCAGTCCGCCTGCCTCTGCCTCCCAAGTGCTGGGATTAAAGGCGTGCGCCACCACGCCCGGCCTAAAAATTCTTGTGTTGTGGATCTCAGGCTTGTATATTATGCAGAAGATTCTTACTCAGTTTTTATTATTATTTTTTAAATTGATGGTTGTTAAAGGCTTAATCTGTTCTGTTTTGTGGTCATCAAGAGATGTCATCTTTCTACAGAGCCTTTTCCTTGTTCTACATGGTCCCCTTTTATGTTTATGTGTGTCATATATAGCAAACCTTTAGAGTTGACCATAAAATGTCTAGTAATTGTGTGCCGTTTAGAAAGAACTAACATTTAAAAAGAGATCAGTCTCTAAAAAGTTCATCCATTTTTCTGATTTTGTTAGTACTTCATTTTGCCAAACTTAAATATTTTCTCAAATTTACTTCACCTTCACAGTTCCTCTTGAAAAATAAAGAATCTGTTGAAGCTGTTCAAACATTTGCAAAGAAGAAAATACGTTAGTCTTTGTAATCTCAGATTGTGTTTCTCTTCACTTCCTGCCAGGTGCCCAAAACAGAGAGAAAGAAAAGGAGGAAAAAGGAGACTGATTTGGTAAGTTACACTCTTGGTATATTATAAGAAACTAATACTTTCAGCTCAGTAGTTTGAAGCAAATCTTATATTGCCATGGATAGATTTACTAATAGGTTTGCCAGATCCCTAGGCTATACTCACATACCTTTAGAAAAGTTAAGAGTCACAATGGACCTGAAATCTCACCAACACCAACTTTTTTTTTTTTTTAAAGATTTATTTATTATTTATACAGTATTCTACCTGCATGTGCCTACACATCAGAAAAGGGCACCAGACCTCATTACAGATGGTTGTGAGCCATCATGTGGTTGCTGGGAATTGAACTCAAGGCCTTTGGAAGAATTAGCCAGTGCTCTTAACCTCTGAGTCATCTCTCCAACACCAACTTTCAATAGTAGTTTCCTAAAATGGAAAAAAAAAATTGGAATATTTTCTCAAAATGGTGTAAATAGCTGTTTTCTAACTTATTTATAATTTTTATAGTTTAGTGCTTTGCGAACATCTCATGAAAGTGGAAATGGCTTCTTAGCATGGTATTCTTGATATTTATCCATGTTGATGAATCAGTAGTCAGCTACATTTTGAGTATTCAGTAGAATTGCATTTTGAATGTAGCACTTTGTGGGGATTATGCTGAGGATGTTGTGCATGCCAGGCACTTTTTCTGCCATGGAGTTATAGCCCTTTTCCTTCACATTTTATTTAGTAGTTGGTAGACATCTGGGTTTGTTTATGGATGTATGCTATGATTTTTCTTGCATATAATATTGAAGGTATAATTTTGGTCATATGATAATTTAAAAATATTCAGAATCTGCTAATTTGTGAGAAATGCTACCAACAATGCTGAGTGAATTCTAATCTCAACCCTTTTCTTGTCCTACGCTACTGTGTACCTTTTGTTGCAGCCATTCTTTTGAGTAGTAGTGGCACTGTCATTTTAGCTTGCATTTCCCTCATGGCTAATGATGTTACGTAGGCTTTGAACATTTACAAACCTACTTTATTTGGGGTTCTTTAACACTTAATATCTCCCTTCCAACCCACCTACCCTAGATAGGAGAGAAAGAGGTTAGTGGGGACAAGAGAAGTAGGCCTTTTTAGACTCAGTTCCTTGGAGCGATTCCACTCTTCATCATCAGGATTCCAGCAGACCTGTAGAACAGCACACCAGCAATTCAGCAAAGGTGACTGCAACTGTAGCAGTCAGAACCCAGAGCAGCAGCTGGAACCTGGAACCTTGAAGCCTTTCTCTGGAGAGTTGCTCTCTAGGAGCGAAACAATGCAAAAACCAAAAAGCCAAGCCTCTGGTTTTGGGTGTCCGTCCGTCCGTCCATCCGTCCGTCCATCTATCCATCCATCCATCCATCTATCTATCTATCTATCTATCTATCTATCTATCTATCTATCTCCTCTCAGAGTCTGTACTACGATGTTTATCAGCTGGCAAAGACCATGCCCTCGCAAGAGGCAGTTCTTCTAGTGGACAAACACCACATGTCTTTTCATAAGTCTGTTTCCAGTGGACAAGCACTGCACACCGTCACATAAGTCTGTTTCAGATCCCACACTTGGGATCAAAACAAAGCATGTTTATATCCACTACAATGTCAAACATTTTTTCTTGTGTCTGCTAGTCATTTGTACTTCACTAATGGGATATTATTCAGCATTTAACTCATTTTTAAGTTGGTTTGCCTTGCTGGATTATAACCTTAATGTATTAGAATGGTGTTGGGAAAGCTAGCACTTTACATGTAAAAGAATGAAACTATATTCTTATCTCTCAGACTGCATAAAAATCAACTCCAGAAGAATCAAAGACCTTAGCATTAGGCCTGAAACTGCTAGAGAAAAAAAGTTGAGACAATTGAAGATGTGGGTATGTGTAAGGACACTGCATAGAGAGAAAGATCAACAATTAACAGATAGGATCTTGTGAAATTAAAAAGTTTCTGTGTAGCCAGAAAACAAACAACCCAGTCAATAAAATGGCCTGAGAAGCTGAACATAGAGTCCTCAGAAGAAGAAATACAAATGAGCAATAAATATTTTTAAAGGCACCAACATCCTTAGCCATCAGGAAAATGTAAATTGTAAGTACTCAGATACACCGTATTATCACAGTCAGAACAGTAATCAGGAAAACAAATTCTGTGTGCGCGCACATTTATACTACTGCTTTGTAGCTAATTTAGGAAACAGCCTTCCAATAAAGTAAAATTGAAGAGTAGATGGACACACTTCTCAATTTCACCAAACCTTTGAAATCAGCATCACCTCAACACTAAAAAAGATAAGGACACAGCATAAGGCAAATTGTAGATCAGTCAGTGTTCTTGATGAACAGAGACACAAAAATTTTCAATAACATAATTCAATTCAAACAGAATTGAAGAACTTAGTAAGAAGACCAAGTTTCTTTCATTGTAGGCATAAAGGATGGTTTGACATATGCAAATCAGTAAATGTAATAAAGCTCCTAAGTAATATTTAAGGAAACAGATTGCATGACTATATCAGTAAATACAAAAAAGGTCATGCCAAAGTTTAATATCCCTTCATGGTAAAAGCCATGAAGAAACTGGAAATAGAAGATACCTCAACATAATAAATGAAATATATGGTAAACTGAGCACCAACATTATATTAAATAGGGAAAAAAACTGAAAATATTTCCTTTCAAATCAGCAACAAAACAATCATGCCTATTCTCTACTCAATTCTGTGTAGTTCTCAACATCTTAGCTAGAGCAGTAAGACAAGGGAGCAAACAACAACAACAACAAAATACAAATTTTAAAAGAAGCCAGATTATCCTGATTTTCAAATGCCATGATCACACATTCACAAAACCCCAACGATTCTACCAAAAACTTGTTACATGCAGTAAATACTTTATGCAATATAAAATTTAACATAAAATAGCTTTTTATTTCCAGTAATGAACTTGCTGAGAAAAGATAATCCTACTCATAATAGCTTTTTTTAAAGGTCAAAAAAAAAAAAAAAAATCTTATCAAGGAAGAAAATACTAGAACATGGAAAAGATCTCTCATACACACAGATTGACAAGTTATTATTGTGAGAAATAAGACAGTATTACCAAAAACCATCTACAGATTCAATGCAGTTTTCTACTTAAAAAAAAACTAAAATTTTAATGGAAGCACAAAATAACCTTGAAAGCCAGAGCAATCCTAAGAAGAAAGAATACTGCTGAAGTTTTCATAATACTTGTGCTCAAACTGTGCTACAAAGCCACAGTAACAACATGGTACCAATACAAAAATAGATAAGTTAGGTGAATGAAATAGAATAGAGGGCCCATAGCTGGGCGTGGTGGCGCACACCTTTAATCCCAGCACTCGGGAGGCAGAGGCAGGCCGATCGCTGTGAGTTCAAGGCCACCCTGGTCTACAAAGTGAGTCCAGGATGGCCAAGACTACACAGAGAGACCCTGTCTCGAAAATCCCCCCCCCCAAAAAAGAATAGAGGGCCCATAAATAAACACAGATACCTAATATTTGACAGAGTCATCCAAAAACATAAAAAAATTAGCCTCTTAGCAAATCGTACTAAGAAAACTGAATATTAACATCAATATCTGCCATATGTGTTAGTTTGGGTTTTATTGCTGTGAAGAGATACCATGACTATGTTAAGTCTTATAAAGAAAAACATTTAATTGGGCCTGGCTTACAGTTTCAGATGCTTAGTCTATTATCATGGCTGCAGCCATGGCAGGGTGCAGGTAGACATCATGCTGGAAGAGCAGAGAGTTCTACATCTTGATCTGCAGGCAGCAGGAGGCTGTGCCACACTGAGGGTAGCTTGAGCATAGGAGACCTCAAGGCCTGCTCTTCTAATGACACACTTCCTCCATCAAGGCCACACCTCCTTGTAATGTTCTTCCCTGTGGGTCAAACATTCAAAGACGTGAAATTGTTGGGCTCATACCTATTTAAACCACCACACCATATAATCTAGCTGTGCCTCTTTTGGGTATATACTCAAAAGATTCTAATCTGTCATACCACCAAGATACTTGCCTATCTTTGTATGCCCATGATCATTACAGCACAATTCACAGTTGTTAAGATATGAAGCTAGTTAGATGTTCATCAACAGATCAGTGGTTAAAAATATGCTACATACATACAGTAAAATTTTATACAGTTGTAAAGAATGAAATTGTGACATTTGCAGTAAAATGAATAGAACTGTCACAAATGAGTCTGAAAAAAATTTCATGTTTTATCCTCTGTAGCTTAAAGATTTAAAATTTTTATATGTGTGAATATATATGTACAACATGAAAGTGAATATATTAATAATACCACTATAAACTCATTTCTTTTTACTGGTAACCAAAAAAGTTGATTAGGAAAAATATTTTTAAAAGCATAAAAATTATTCATGTTAAACTCAATTGCTTATTTTTCCAGCTTTATTTTCTAAATAGCAGTAGATATAACTCAAGAAAACAAAAGCCTTTTGAGATCATGGTTGATTTTTCAATAATGTAAAACATTCCTGGAAGCGAAAAACAAACATTTTAGAACTTCTACTTTCAATTTAACATGCAACTCAGAGTCACTTAAGATAGCCATTACATGCTTGTTAAGCTGTATTGTTTTTGATAATGATAATATCTATGTTGTTAACTAAGGGACAGACTATATCTTCATTATTTCTTAGAGGATCATAATTCTCTACCTGGAATGAATACCCAGTGAAATCCTAACACGAGGTGGCAAGATTTCCCATTTGCCCACCCTGTTAGGGAAGCATTTTACTTCATTGGCTGTAATATAAATAGTGAAATTTCTTCATCCAGGTAGAAGAGCACAATGGCCACATCTTTAAGGCTACCCAATATAGCATCCCTACATACTGTGAATACTGTTCTTCCTTGATATGGATAATGGACAGAGCCTCTGTTTGTAAATGTAAGTACTGGACATCTTTGAAGGAAAAGTCTTCATTGTCTTTTCTTGTGTTCACTCGTCTGCATAGCTAGTACCACGGGCATGTCAAGTTCTGTAGTCACATAGCATAATAGTCAAGCCCTCTTGGACTATAATTACAGTACTTCTTAGTGCTTGAGCAGCTGAACTTTGGAAACACTTTGCTAGTTAGCCCTTTGTGAGTATAATTCTTTGGTTGATACCCTCTTTTTAATGCAGTCTTTCAAATGAAATGCAGTTTTATGCCACCCTGGAACTTGCTCTGGGCAGGCTGTCATGACTGCCTGATATGTCTTCAAGGAACCCTTCCTATGGTTTCCAGTGCAACTTAACCATCTTCTTTTTAATGGTGCTAAACTCTGTAACAATCAAGGTTTGTTTTGTTTTGTTTTTTAATTTTTATTTTTTATCCATACCGATGTTCCCCTCTTGCCTGACAAAACTGAACATTGTTTAAAATTCTACTTTCCAATTATCAATATAAACTTGGCTAAATGTAGGCAGCAATAACCACACTACAGCCTGAATGCTATGTTCTCTTGAGATTTCCTCCATGAAATTAGTTCGCCCTCTAATTCTGCCTCACTCAAAATTTCAGACCCTAGTTCAGTGTAGATAAATTCTTTGCCAAAAATACAAACGGTCTCTAGTCCAGTTCTCCATTGGGCCATTGTTCACACATGGAGCATATGCGCCTGGCCTCCACTGCCCTTATTAACAGTCTGATTTTCCATCCCTCTTCAGACTATCCCATCAAGGTCTGCTTGTAATCATTCGAGGACTAGAGCTTTTCTATCCTGAAGTTCCATACTTTTCCACAGTCTTCTCCCAAATCACTTTCAAAAGATTAAAATGACTTTGTCAAGTTTAGTCAGGACAACAACCCCACTTCTCTGGTACCAGTTTTCTGTATTAATTTTGAGTTGGTGTAATGACAGTGCCTGCTAGAAACAACTTGTTTTTGGCTCATGTTTTCAGAGATTTTAGTCCTTCATGCTCAGTGGGCTGTGTGGTAGAAGCGAACCAAGAACAGAGATTGTGATCCACAGGAGGAGCACAATGTAACCTTCAAATATCCACCTCTAGTGACCTACTAGTGACTTTACACCCTGAAGGATTCCACAGCCTCCCCAAAATGGTGCCACTAGATGAGAAATAAACTTTTAAATAATGACCCTGTGGGAATTCCAGATTCAAACTTGAACAAAGCAAGAACTTACTCTCATTTTCTTATCAGTATCTTAAAAATTATGATATTGATACTGGGAAGTAATCTCAAATGTCCCTGGTCCAACCACTACGGCTTTAGGCTAAGCTGTGGTTCTCAACCTTCCCAAGGCTATGGCCCTTTAATACAGTTCCTCAAGTTGTAGTTATGCCCAACCATAAGTTTTTTTTTTTTTTGCTACTTTATAACTCTAAATTTGCTACCACTAGGAATCATAATGTAAATGTCTTTATGCAGGATACCCTCAAAGGGGTCGAGATCCACAGTTGAGAACCATTGGTTTAGAGAATTTGCTTTTTAATGGCCAAAGTGAATTTTGACTGATTTCGTATAGAATTAATAGTTTTTATGACTGTCTTGGTGATCTTACTGATGTAATACCATGCCCTCTACTACTTGATCTAGATTTGAAAACATAAAAATTAGAAGTCTAAGAAAGAATATTTTGTTAGTTTGTAAAAAGTTGAACTGGTCACCTTGCTCTCAGCATCCCCCTGTTCAAGTGTCTCCTACTCACTAGCTGTCTTGGCCCCTCGTTATACGCCACTCCAAGAAGTTGTGTTGTTTGTTTGTCTTAAATAGGGTTTCTTTTTGTAACTGTGGCTGGCTTCAAACTCACAGAGCTCCGTGTACTTTTGCTTCCCAAGCCTAGAAATTATTTTTGCTCTGAGCTTTTTTAAAATCTTATGTTCCTTATTATAACTAATACTCTGGTTATATATTTTTTTTCTTAAATTCTATTTTGGTCCTTTAGGGATAATGAATGAGCCCTTTCCCATAGATAGATAATTTTTTTTTTAATGTATTGCCAATTTAATTGCATTTCAGTAAGCATTTCTTCTTTGCCCATAGATAATGATTCTTAATTGGGAGTTCTGGGATTTTATGAGGTTTTAGAGCACCTGGCAGAACACATACACTAATTTGTGAATCAGACTATAAAGATAGATAAATAACCTGTTGGAATTGTGTATATGGGTGGTGGGCATGAATGCAATAGCCAAACAAAGTTGTGAACATGGTAAGTTCTTGCCATTGATTTGCACACTAAAATTGCTATATCCCACTCAGAGGAAGGACAGCAGGTTACGGAGAAGAGACTTGATACCCTATGAGCATATACAGGGGGAGGTAATCCCCCTCAGGAACAGTCATAGGGGAGGGGAATAAGGGGAAAAGGGGAGGGAGGGAAGAATGGGAGGACACAAGGGATGGGATAACCATTGAGATGTAACAAGAATAAATTAATAATAAAAAATTTTAAAAATAAAAATAAAATTGCTATATCCTTAACCTGTTTTCCAGTGTGTAAGTATGCTTGCCATAAGAAATGCTGTCTGAAAACCACAGCCAAGTGTTCTAAGAAGGTAAGGCATTACTGCTCCTCGGTAGTATATACAGTGAATTTGCCGGGGGTGGGGTGGGGAGGGTGAAGAGGTTGGGGCTTTTTTGGTAGCTTCATAGTGGCTTTCAAACTAAATGACTTAAAATCATATTAAGAAATGTATTTTATGCCACAATCCAATATACATGTGTATAGATGTGTGTACATAACTGAATTAATTTTCTTGAAATTATGTTTTATGTCACAATCCAATTGAATGTATGGAGATGGGGGTGTGTGTGTGTGTGTGTGTGTACACACATACATATATGAGTTAATTTTCTTGAAACCTTTTACCTTAACTTTATGTGAGTTGCTAAGTTGATTCACAAGTTTGAAAAAAGACTACTTCTTGTGAGTTAAACATTTATAAGTCTTCTGAGGAATTATCTTTAAGGTTCACTATTAACATTTAACCATGAACAGCAGTGTAAACTAAGAGAGCTAGTATTTTCAAATATCTATTTGTATTTAAGTGTATAAAACTAAAAAACACTAAACATGTATCTTCAAGGAACAACCTTTTTTGTTGTCTCTGTTTTTGCTTTTTTGAGACAAGGTCTTTTTATTATGTATCAGTGGCTATCTTAGAACTCGCTATGTAGACCAGACTGGCCTAGAACTCATAGAGATCCACCTGCCTCTGCCTCTGGCATGTCAGGATTAAAGGCATGAGCCACCATGCCAAGCCATTTGTAAAAATTCTTAATTAGTGACTGATTTGGGAAGGCCCAGCTTACCTTGTGCTAACCCTGGGCAGGTAGTATCCTGAATTTTATAAAAAAAAAAAGCAGGCTGAGCAAGCCAGTAAACAGTGCTCCTCCATGGCTTGTGTTTATCTTCATAACTAGAAGCTAGAAGGTGGATCTCTGATTCAAGGCCAACCTGGTCTATGGAGTGAGTCCAGGGCAGCCAGGGCTACACAGAGAAACCCTGTCTCAAAAAAACAATCAATCAATCAATCGTTATGTTCCTTAAATGGCAAAGTATTCTTGTGTTTCAGAAATTACTGTCAAGTTAATTCATTAAAAAAATTCAGTGGATTTTCCAAAGTATATGATAAATGTTCAAGTGTTCTGGTTTTGGTTTTGGTTTTTTTCACCAAACCCAACCCAACCCCCTCTCCTACACCCAACCCAACCTTTTGCTGGAATTAATTTTTGACAAGAACGAAGTAGCAGCCCATTGCCACTGCCTCTAGTCTTGCATTCCCTGTAGACGATGATTGAAACTATTGTATCATCAATTTATACTTTTTAAGCCACAATTCCCTTTCTTCTGAAAAATAAAAAAGTAATTCCTCTTAAAGAATTGGCTAAGCGTGTTCTATAGTGTTTGAATGCATTAGAAACAAAGTTCATCTTTCACGTAGTATGATCCAGAACTGTCATCCCGGCAATTTGGGGTTGAGCTGTCCCGTTTGACTAGTGAAGATCGAGCTGTTCCTGTAGTGGTAGAAAAGCTCATAAACTACATTGAAATGCATGGACTGTATACTGAAGGTATTTACCGAAAGTCTGGTTCAACTAATAAAATCAAGGAGCTTCGACAAGGTCTAGATACAGGTAAGATAGAATGCCTCTAAATCAAGATGTGATACTTTAAATTTTTATTTCAGTTTTTATTACATACTGCTTTAAAGGTAGGGCCGGGGGCCTTCTTTGTGGTTCTTCTTTGCTATTTTTGAATCTTTGGATATATTTAGTTATCAAACATATATGGAGTGTATCAATTGTATAAGTACTTGAAAAGCTCTCAGTCTACTTAACAGCCTAATTAGATCCTGAGATTCTTAATTTATGAGGAGGATAATGTAGGATCAGGGACTTTACTAGAATGCTGATGCAAGGCAACAAAGATTTTTAGAGCCAGTCTTGTGAACTCATTTATCTGCATTTACAGATAAGGAACCAGGCTGTAGAGGAGCTCATCTAATTACTTAGCACCAACCAGTGACCAAGTTGAAATGTAATCCTGTTCTGACTACAGGTGGTGTTCCTTGCAGTAGCTTTTCCTGCCTGCCTGTCTACACTGAGGACTTAGTTATTTAAACTAATACTGAGTTGGGTACTTAGTATAAAGCTTAGTCTCAGAGTATATGCAAGGGCTTGCCTTTGGTTTCATTCTCAGTTTATGCTCATAATCATTGTTAGAAGAAAATAGTTCTTTTTAAACCAAATTTAGCTACAAAGGTTGTCTTTGCATGACTAGAACCACAGTGGTTTTTCTCAGGAACTAATCAGTGAGAAATGAATTAGTAAGAAGATAATAGAAGTGCTTCTTAAGGCTCAGGCATTAAATTGTGGCAAACTTGGTCTGCTCTAGTTTCTGGGTGTTTGTCAGGTTTGGCTCACTCTTGAGCTGTGCAACAGCACAAATGTAAATCATTCATTCTATGTCCTCCAAATAGTCAAATCAGTAACCTTTAGAATGTCATAAGCAAAATAGGATGAAGATGTTTCTGTCACATTTTCCTGCCTTCTCATCTCTAAGAATGACTTTAAATCAGCCTTGCTTTTAGAAATGTCTTTTAGAGCTTTCCCCTTAGACTTCTAAAGCATTGGTACTCAAGAGTGAAGGTGTATGTACCAATCTACAAGACAGGTACAAAAATAAAACACAAGCATATAGAAACTCCTGTAGCAGTTTGATTCTTCCTTCATAAAAATATGATCTTTTACATTTGTTTTCAGAACAGATTTACGAAACACAGACACAAACACTATTCCTTCATGGTTAGAATTGGCAATTCCAAGCTTAATTAAAAAACAAGAAGGCGCCGGGTGGTGGTGGCCCACGCCTTTAATCCCAGCACTTGGGAGGCAGAGGCAGGTGGATCTCCATGAGTTCAAGGCCAACCTGGTCTATAGAACGAGTTCCAGGATAGCCAGAGGTGTTACACAGAGAACCTCTGTCTTGAACCCCCCCCATCCCAAAAAAAACCCCAAAACAAACAAACAAACAAAACCCAAGAAGGCTTCTTTTAGTAAGTTTACTTTGTGAAGTGTATTGTTGAAATGTTTTCTGCATGTTTAGCTTTGTTATCTAAGTCTTGTTTCTGAATAGATGCTGAAAGTGTAAACCTAGATGACTATAACATACATGTCATTGCAAGTGTATTCAAACAATGGCTTCGTGATTTGCCCAATCCACTCATGACTTTTGAACTCTATGAGGAATTTCTTCGAGCTATGGGTAAGTAAGCACATGCTTCTCTTGGGTTTAAAGGAAAGGCCTACACTTGATTAAGCAACACCGTCGGTTGTATGCATTATTAAGCCCTCCTGTAGTAGCTTAGCTTTTATAGGTTCTAAATTCAGCTTGTGACAGTCAATATAAAACTTCCGGTGTACTGTTACCTATTCAAATGTTAACTTTTTATAGACTTCTCTAAAAGTTTCCGAGTAAGCCACTTAGTTGCTTCTCACAAGTAACCGAAAGATGTGGGCTATAAAAAGAATAAAATATCAAGTAGGAGATTTTAGATTGTGTTAACATTCAGTTATAAATCTAAGGAAGAACTGTGTCTGAAGCTAGCTGTCTGTTTTATAACAGATGGGCTCTGTGCTTTAGGTATGTAGTATATTGCTAAAAGTCTACCTAGAGGTATTTAGACCTGAGGATTTATAATTATTACATAGGACAGTTGGTTAATTTTAATGCACACCAGCCTGTCACATAATAGCTGAAACACTAGAATGCTGGTGTCTTTGCTATCATCAAGGATTAATCAACTAAACTTTAGGAATTCAAATATAGGGAGCCACATAGCTGAGAACCTTGGTTCTGCCTCCCCAAGCTGGAGCCCTTACACTCTGCTGTAGAGTTTTCATCCAGGAGGAAGATACAGCATATAACAGGGATATTCAGTGTAACTTGATTTTTGTTTTTGTTTTTGTTTTTTTAGGCCTTCAGGAGAGAAAGGAGACAATCCGTGGTGTATACTCTGTAATTGATCAGCTCTCCAGAACTCATCTCAACACACTGGAACGCCTCATCTTTCATCTAGTTAGGTAACTTATTCAAGACAGGGTCTCCCTGTGTATCTCTTGGAACTCACTGTATGTATCAGGCTGGCATTGAATTCACATGTCTTCCTACTTCTACCTCTCAAATACTGGGATTAAAGGCATGCGCCGCTATGCCTGTTCATTTTTTGGGGGATGGGGGTCATGATTCCATTTAAGTGAAAAACTTGAATATATAAAGCCAGTGCCTTGCCTGGGACTGTACACGAGCAGTAGAGTGCTTGCCTAGCACGCACAAAATCCTTGGCTTGGTCCTTACCAGTGCTTTTAAAAAAACAAAAACAAAAACAAAAACAAACCAGGAAACTGGGACAGAGGGGAGGACATCTTTTTGGGACTCTAGATGAGAGAAGCATGGGAGAATAGCAAAGTAGACAGATCCAGAGGGTCCTAGAAACCTACAAGTAGAACATTATGATAGGCAGATTTGGGCCCAGGAGTCCCATTCAAACTAAGGCACCAGCCAAGGACAATACAGGCGGTAAACTTTAAACCCCTACCCAGATCTAGCCAATGGACAGAACATTCTCCACAGTTGAGTGGAGAGTTGGGTATGACTTTCACATGTACTCTGGTGCCTCATATGTGACCATGTCCCCTGGAGGGGGAGACCTGGTGGCACTCAGAGGAAGGACAGCAAGTTACCAAGAAGAGACTTGATACCCTATGAGCATATACAGAGGGAGGAAATCCCCCTCAGGAACAGTCATAGGGGGAGGGGAATAAGAGGAAAATGGGAGGGAGGGAAGAAAGGGAGGATACAAGGGATGGGATAACCATTGAGATGTAACAAGAATAAATTAATAAAATATTAAAAAAAAAAAAAACCACTCCCCAGCCCCAATGAAACACCTTTCTGCCTTTCTAACCTTTGTGCTTTAAATAGGGGATTAAGGTTCCTTCAACCAGAAATCTGCTGAGTTGAGTGACTGTTAGTCATGTAGCAGCTCCTATCTCATGGTGGCACCAAGTGACTTAGCTTTGTTGACACCTGAACTTCGAAGAGTTTGTGCCTGGACATAACTTACTTTGTGGGTGCCTGAGTTCAGAATATACTCAGGAATGGACTGACTAGAGGCTTCAGGAATAGGTATTTTTCCTTGTGTGTAAATATTAGAAGTGGTTGGCAATACAACCCTTTTTCTGGTCAGATGTGTGGTATGTTTGGAGCTAGAGAGATGGTTCAGAGGTTAATAGCATTGGCAACTTAAAACTGTAACTCCAGTAACACTGTCACACATACACACAAGGCAGGCAAAACACCAATGCACAGAAAATAAAAATAAATCATTTTTTAAAAGTTAAGGAAAAAAAAAAAAGCTGGCTGTGGTGGCACATGCCTGTAGTTCCAGCACTTGGGGAGGCAGAGTCAGGCAGCTCTCTGTGATTTCAAGGCCAGCCTGGTCTACAATGCAAGCTCTAGACAGCCAAGGCTATGTTGAGAAACCCTGTCTTAAAAAACCAAAAAATAAGAAAAAAAATCCAACACAACTCTATATTCTGTAAACATGTTCATAGTGTTGGGCTTATGCAGCATGTCACAGACATCGCTTTATATTCTGTATGTTGACCTATGACCCAGACAGTTTCAGGGAATAGTAAAAGTCCATTTTCCAGGTAAAGGAATAGCTTTGGGGAAGTTTACAGAATCTTCTTAAACTTAAGTGGATATCTGTCTAGTACTATGGGGTTGATGGCATATTGTCTTCTTTTCCATATCTTCCCACTATTATGTTATTTTTATCCCCTTTTCACTTATGTCTGTTCTCCTTTATTCCTTAGGATTGCTCTACAGGAAGACACTAATAGAATGTCTGCTAATGCTTTGGCCATTGTGTTTGCACCTTGCATTCTCCGTTGCCCTGACACTACTGACCCACTACAAAGTGTACAAGACATCAGTAAGACTACCACGTAAGGCCAGCCACATTCACAGTTACAGAACCTTAGTTGGTGTAGTCCATTTTATGCAAATATAAAACACAGTGGATGATTTCATAAGTTCCAGTGCCTTTAAGCAGATTCTTGGTTATTCTAAGGCTTGCTTCAATTTAGGACTGCTTACAGTTTTTTACATGGATTTCTGTTTTGTCAAGTTATTTTGTGTGTGTGTGTGTGTGTGTGTGTGTGTGTGTGTGTGTACACATACATACATACACACATACACATACATACATACATATCCCTGTAAAGCATGTAGTCTAATCATAGTCTTATTACTCTGAATCTCTTTGGTGGTTGTATTTCAGTATTCCCATATTTCACTCTGACATTTTTTTCTCACACCTCTTTTTTTTTTTTCCATAAATCTGACTACAGCGGGAACTTGTGGAAAATATGAGGGCTTGAGTCCCATCCCCAGAATTGTTTGTTTTATCAACTTGATTGGGAAGTATAGCCCGAATGTTAGAACTTGTAACTATTTTCAGTTGGTTTCTAAAATGCAGACAGAGTTGTCAACCACTATTCTGAATCTCCTTTTCTCTGAGCTCATAAAATATAGGATAAAATATAGGATGCTTCCGTCATCCTTCATCTGTCTAGAATACTTAGTTAAAAGGTAGTCTAGGGCTACAACACTTCATTTGATTTACTTCTGTTTATAACAGTTTTTTCTTTCTTCCTGTTTCAGCTGTGTGGAGTTGATAGTTGTAGAACAAATGAATAAATACAAGGCTCGTCTCAAAGATATCAGTAGCCTAGAATTTGCTGAAAATAAAGCAAAGACCAGACTATCACTGATTCGTAGATCAATGGTAAGATGCAAAACATGACGCCACTGTGAAGGGGGTGAGGGCTTTTTTTTTTTAAAGTATGTGTTTGTGACATATATGGATTAGCACAGAAGGAACGTCCCAGAAGGAACGCAGGTGCTATGAATATCTAATGATCTTTAAATTATTTTAGCTATGTGCATAGAATATATGTAATTAAATGTACAGAATTTTTTAAAATATATGGAATAAAAAGTTGGTGGTTTATAATCTTCCTTGCTTACCTTAACTGTCCATGCCATGAAAAGTTAACTTCCTTAACTTTTTCTCTACATCCTTCCACTATCTTTTCCTACTCTCAACCATATCATTTTTTGGTGGTCCTTCCAAGATTCCTGATAGTAGAGAACTTGATAATTTGGAATTGAATATGTACTAAAATGCTTAATTAATGCAGAAGCAGAATTCCATTTATAAATCTTCTATGATCAAATGGAGATTTTATTTAGGGAATTGTGTTGTTTTGAAGTGAGCCTACTGAGTGATAATTTATTTTCTTCACGTACTTACTTTTGTATTTAGTGTCTTCATAATGAGTGACCAGTAATTATGTCGATAACTCCAGTTACTATTACCTAAAGATCAATAGGATCTGATGTTCTGGTAAACAACTGATGCAATCAAGTTTAACTTTTACCTACTTGTTACTCTTCCTTTAAGTTGTAAGATACCATTATAGCAGCAGGCACTTACTTCAGATCCCCAGCAAATCTCTCAAAACAGCTCCTTCCCAGTTTTCATACTCATATTTTCTAGGACCCCAGCAGTGCTTCTTCGTGTCATTATAGTTTTTATTTAGATTGCCCTTGAAATAACTCTGCTTCTTCTTTTCCTATTTAAGCTTCCTTGCACATAGCAAATGTGCAACAGAGGTCTGCTGGTAGAGTTAGTGGATGATCTTTAAAAACAAACATAAGCATAACATTTCCCAGACATTAAATGAAGTTCATTAACTTAATCAGGATTCCTGTTACTGTGATAAAACACTGACAATAAGCAACTTGATGGGAGAAGGGTTTATTTTAGCTTAGAGTTTGTGGTCCCATCCTTCCAGGAAGTCAAGGGAGAAACCTGAAGGCAGAAACTGAGTCAGAGACGGTGAGAGGAGTTCTGCTTACAGGCACCGCCTGCTTTCTTACACCTCCCAGGATCACTTGCACAGGAGTGATACTGGCCACAGTGAGCTGGGCCCTCCCACATAGTCATCACTTTAAAAAATGCATCACAGGTTTGCCCACAGACCAATCTGATGAGGACATTTTTCTCAATAGAGGTTCTGTCTTTGAAAATGACTCTAGGGCTGGAGAGATGGCTCTGAGGTTAAGAGTGCCGACTGCTCTTCCAGAGGTCCTGAGTTCAATTCCCAGCAACCACATGGTGGCTCACAGCCATCTATAATGTAATCTAATGTCCTCTTCTGGTGTGCAAGCGTACATACAGGCAGAACACTCTATACATAATAAATTTTTGTTTGTTTTTTTCAAGACAGGGTTTTTCTGTGTAGCCTTGGCTGTCCTGGACTTGCTTGTAGACCAGGCTGCCCTTGAACTCACAGCAATCCACCTGCCTCTGCCTCCCAAGTCCTGGGATTAAAGGTGTGCGCCACCACCTCCTGGCTCATAATAAATTTTGAAAAAAGAAAATTAGTCTAGCTTGTGTCAAGGTGACATAAAACTAGCTAGCACACTCACCATGTGATACTATCTAAATATCTCCCTAACGCATTAAAAATGTAAATCCTACCTAAAAGTGAAATTTGGGCCTAAGGTATTACAAGGTTCATCTTTGACACTGGGACCAGAAACCTTTAAAATTTTCAGCTCAGTATTCAGAGGTTTAATTTATTAGTAACCACCTAGGAAGGAATGGAAGAGCTTCTTTTCTTTTTCTTTCTTTCTTTTGTTTTGTTTTTTCAAGACAGGGTTTCTGTGTGTAGCCTTGGCTGTCCTAGAATTTGCTCTGTAGGCCAGGCTGACCTCGAACTCAAGAGATCCACCTGCCACCCAAGTGCTGGGATTAAAGGTGTGTGCCACCACACCCAGCTTGGAAGAGCTTCTTAACTGCAAAACTTTATTTCAAAGCAAGTGGAAATGCTGTGCATACCCTCCTCCTCGGTACTACAGAAAATGGATCTAGTCATTCCACTGAAAAACTTAGCCTTCTCTTTTAATGGGGCAATGACATGTACATTCTAACTTTCTGCTTTCCTTTTCATGTCCTTCCTAATCCAGAAACCTGTACTAATTGCAGTTAGATTTGTGAGCATTACCCGCAGTTCAGTCTCGGTATGTATTAATACTGCGATGTGTCACATCACTTCACATCATTGTTTCTTGTTCATCCAGGCATTGTTCTGCTCTGTCAGTCCCTCGTGCCTGTCTGCCTTACATGTTCACACATTGTTCAGGCCTCACTTTTTGATCAGCCTTCACTTGCCTTTTTCTTAATCTCTTTCTTTAGGTCCTTCACTTTCTTTGTGTTATACAGGTGAACAGTGTTCATTTGAAATATACTGTTTTTCTTGTCAGATAATCCTCCTTTAGGGTTTCTATTTTGGTTGAATCTTTAAAAGGTGGGGGATCAAAGATAATAAGGTATTAAATTCATTCTTCTCTATGAGCTACATTCCTAGCAAATTCACTTTATTATTTGAAATATGTGCTACGGTTTTCAGTATCTATCATAAGTGATGCTTATATATCTGTTCATAACTGTGATTGGTGGTATCTTCCGAGGTGTAGAACTATGTCTCTTAGCTACTTAAGTGTTTGTCAGACAGGATTTTATTAACAGTAACAGTGTTAATGCAAAGGAGAACTGGCAGGGCAGAAAGCTAAAACACCAGCCTATGTGGCAATGAATTTCAGGATACCTGTGTGTACTTGTTGACTTATAAATACAGGTACCATTCACTAGTAACTGTCCATTCTATACCATATCAAGTTTCCCTAACATCGTGTCACTATTACTTTCTTCCAAATGTGTCTGTCTCATTTTAGATAAAGTGCACTTTCTATTAAAGTTTCAGTCATAGGCTTGATACACAGGTACTCATCTAACCTCCTTAGAGCATATGCCTTTATCTGGGGAAATGTAGGGTAAGCTTCCCTGCAGGGCAGACTAGATCTTTATCTGGGGAAAGAATTGTAGGGTAAACAGAATTGTACATGCTGTTCCAGTTTGGGGCAGTTCTCTGACTGTTCCACACTACTGTTCCGTCAGTAGTCTAGCCGAAGGTGAGTGGTAGCTTCAGATTTACTCTCCTGACAGATCAGACCTGTTGTGTCTCAGTACATTGCCAGTATGGTTTAAGGTAGTGGTGTTCAACCTTCTTAATGCTGCGACCCTCTAATACAGCTCCTCATGTTGTGGTGACCCCCCCCCCCAACCATAAAATTATTTTATTGCTACTTCATAACTGTAATTTCACTACTGTTATGAATCATAATGTAAATATTATTGGAGATAACAAGTTTGTCATAGGGGTTGGGACCCACAAGTTGAGAACCACTGGCTTAAGATGAGACAGAATCTTTTGTCTAAATTCTGACTGATGACATTGACATGGTATGGAAAGCTTTCAGGGCAGTTACACATTTTCCTAAACTTTAATATTTACTTAGAAAGCTTAAAAGTTAAAAGTCACTTGAAATAATAGGTTCCTTTTAAATAGGCTCAGACAAAGCCTACTCATATGCGAGTGGTCCTACTTTATCAGTTGCCCCAGTGTTTGAAGGCAAAGGCAGCTAAGTTGTTCAGGTTGCTGTTCAGGTCTTTGTACAAATAGTGCAAATATTGCAGAAGGAGGTGCTTTTTGTATACTTGTCACTTTATTATACACAAATTAAACCCTTAAAGGTTTAATAATTATATGACTTTAACTGATGGCATGAAGCTTAACTTTTACCTGTAATACATGATATTAAAGACTGTGAAGACTAGTAGTACAGTTCTGTGCCATTACTTTGATCGTGTGGAGGTGTCATCAGTGTGTTTTTATCCCCTGTATCTAATTAATGTAAATGTCAGTTAAATACAAAGGACAAATGGCATCTTAGCACTATTATGTAAAACAGTGTGCACATTGTACACTGGGGATATATACAGCTTGGTGGTAGACTGCTTGGCCTTGACTATGGTTTAATTCTCAGGTAAAACGGGTGGGGGAGATGAGATAGCTATGGCTAGTTTACTGCAGTGCACAGAAAGTCTGAAAATATATGGAAGTATACAGTGGCTGTACTCAAAATCTTTACTAACTTTTATTATGGGATGAACTATAGATACAGGTGTTGGGATACAACTTTTGAGTCAGCCTCAATACCTACTACCATACATAGCTCATACAAAGTATCATACAAAGCATGGACTTTATGCAAGACTCCCATGCAAGGCTGGTAGGAGAAGCTTGGCTAAAGGACCTTTGCCTTTTTATGAAGGAAGATCCGTCAGATATAGTCTCAGAATTCAGTTCAGTCCTGATTTTGTGGCTCAATGAATGACAACAGTGATCTTTAAAATATTCCCTATCTGGGGTAGATTTCCTGTTAGGATTCTAAGATTTATGCTTCCAGATACTTACGTCTAGTTTTAGTTAGATAAATCTCAGTTATATGTACTTTCTTTGAACCATCAGAAATTATCATAACTGTCTTCCTACATACTCACTATCCATATCTCATTGTCATTCTTCGATTATGTAGGCTTACCCTGATTGACAGTACTGAGTTTGTGTCTTATCTGTTATGTCTTCCTATTCTTTCCTGTATCCTTTTTTTCCCCCATTATGAACCTTAGCAGACTCTCTTCATAGGCCATAATCATTTTAGCACTGTAGTATATTTTCTATTCATCTTCATTGTTACCTACTTAAATCTTTAAAAAAGAAAAATGGAAGTGTTAGGTAAACTGGGAAAACTTTCAAAAAGGTGTTTTCACTTAGAATCCTTCACATGAAAGCATTTGGACCCCAGTGTTTTTGTTAGTTTTGGAAGCCAACTATGGGCTAGCCTTATAGCATTCCAGCTCAGATCTATTAACCAGAGCTCTCTTTCTGATTTTTTTTTTTTTTTTTTTTCCCCACTGCATAGATCAGGTTGGCTTTGAACTTGAGTCCTCCTTCCTCAGTCTCCCAAGTGCATTAGAACTCTACAGGTATTGTCAGTATAAGATGGTCAAAATCAAAACTGGTTACCTAAAAACAGACCAGGCATATAAGGACTACTGCAGCAAATACTTCTGTTTTTTGTTGTTGTCACCAAAATTCTTTGAGTACAGTGCTGTTTTTTGAGCCACATATGAATGAGGTTGTATAATATGTATTTTTTTTATCTGACATTTGAGTCAGCTTTATGTGTGTAAGACTTATCCATGGCATGTTTAGTTGTAGCTCAGCTCACTCTTGCTGCTATATCCTATCCTAGAATGTATCTACCATAGTCTATCCAGTGTACTGTTTATGGGCAGTAGAATTTGTTTGGGGGAAGAGGCAACGTGCATGCCTTTTTGTTAGGGTAATATTTATGGGTGAAATATCTGGGTCATTGGCAATATCTTTAATATTTTCCAAAATGGCTGAACTATAATTAGCAGTGTACAGGAATTTCTGAATATTCACCACCTCCCTAGTGCTTGTGTTGTTACACACTTTTAGTCATTACAGAATGCATGCCATGTCTTCAATTTAGAGTTCTGTTCTGTGATTCTAATGTGCACAAATAGATTTGGCCTTCAGATACCTTGTTTTGTGAATATGATAAATGTGCTTTTCTGGTTTTTTTGTGTGTAGCGGGGTTGGGGGTGATTTTTGGTTTTTTGTTTGTTTGTTGAGACAGAGTTTCTCTGTGAGACCCTGGCTGTCCTGGACTCGAACTTACAGAGATCTGCTTGCCTCTGCCTCCCTAGTGCTGGGATTAAAGGCATGAGCCATGGCACTGAGCTTGCTTTTCTGTTTTTCTATACTTGAGTAGATTAATCTTCATTTCTAATTCTTCTGAATCCTGCATATAATCCTTTGATGAGTTATTCTTTTGCAAGCATCTTCCATTTTATGGTTTGATTTTTTTTTTTTTTTTCCCTACTCTCTTAAAAGTATCTTTCAGGCCAGGCATGGTGGCACATGCAAGCAATCCCAGCACTTAGAAGGTAGAGGCTGGGTGATCACCAGCTAAAGCCCAGCCTGTGTTTTATACTTTTCTTAACAAGTCTCTACCTCAAAAAATAATAAACAAACAAAAAACCCCAAATAAATAAATGAAACTGTCTTGATGGACAGATTAATTTTAGTGTAGTCTAAAGAGCATATCATTAACCTTTTCAGTGACCATTAATTGATATTTTTATCTTTTTCCTAGATAATGTACGAGGACTTTAATATGTTAGTCATTGTCTGACTTAATTGCTATTGGCAGTGTTGTTTTTGTTTTGTTTTGTTTTGAGCTATTTGTAGATTTTAAATACAAAACATCTTGTTTTAGGTAGTGTGTACATGCTGTTGAGAACTCCCTTTGGCTTAGGACTGTGTATCAGTGTCTACTATCTCTTCTCATATTCACCTTGTATTTAAACAGACGATGGACTTTTTTGTTTTTGCTTTTTCTCTTTTACTGTTTTCTCTCTTTTACCATTTTTTATGAAATTTTCCTTCTGTGTTTGTTTCTTGTGGTGTGCTTATGGATTTTTCTTCAGGCCTAACTTCCCTTCTACTTAATTCAATTATGTTTTCCCACCTGCTTGAACAGATTATTTTCAAGTTTGTCTGATAACCACAATCCTTGAAGGCTTTTGTTTTCTGTTTGTTGGTTTGTTTTTTACCAGTTTTCATTTGCATTGTCTTACCTCCTTTTATTCCTGGTTACTTTTGATTTGAAAAATGATTTGTGGAGCCGGGCATGGTGGCGCACGCCTTTAATCCCAGCACTCGGGAGGAGAGGCAGGTGGATCACTGTGAGTTCGAGTACAGCCGAGGCTACACAGAGAAACCCTTTCTCGGAAAAAAAAGGAAAGAAAGAAAGATGATTTGTAGGAAGCATTTTGAGGCCCAAGCTTACATTGCTTACCTATATAAAGAGTAATTTTATTTTTCTGCCAGATCCTTAGGCACTAGCAGTTTATCATTTAAATCTAGTCTTAGAAGTTTGCATTTTTTTATTTCGTGTGTGTGTGTGTGTGTGTGTGTGTGTCTCCCCATCAGATAACTTGAAGGTAGGACACCGTATCTGTAAGAACTGTAGTAATTTCAGTTACCCTTTTGTCTACAATGCAATTGTTTGAGATCTCAGTGTTAGTCATGAAGGTTCTATGAGAGACAGCAGCTCATACCCTTTTATTCTGTACTTCAGGGGGTGGCAAGCTTTTTCTTTGAAGGATCATGGAGTAAGTATTTTAGATATTGTAAGCCATAAAACCTCTATTCCACAATCACCCCTGCCACTGTTGAATAAAACAGCCATAGATAATTCATTAATAATAATGAGTTATTCTTTTAAAGACTTAGAAACATGTATACAGGCTGTGTGTAGCTCCAGACTATTCTATATTTGTGAGCTGTAGTATCTTCAAAGTTCTGCTCCAACTCTGCCACCCCTTCTGAAATTGCAAATCACCAGTAAGTGCTGGGCCAGCCTTTCCTACCCCTTAGCTATCCATATCTTCAAGTGTGTGTTCATTTTTATGTTGATTTAGTTATTCCTGGCAGGAGATGTAATCTGTTAAACCTAGTTGGCTATTAGCAAAAACTAAAGTCATAAGTAAGGAAAACAGTTGAAAACAATAGGGGAGATTTTTCCCTCACTCATCTCAAGAATAGAAAGTTCTTGAAAAGGCATATCACGATAACAATCTCATATATCACTTTTTTCCTTCAAAACTTAAATTTCAGGGCATGTTTCTTCAATCTTCCCAGAGAGATTGTCCTGAGAAGGTTGAAGCTATATTGTCAGAACTTATAATATTGAAAACAGTGTGTACCTTCAATGTTAGTGTGGGGCAACTATCAGTCTGTAAATATTGTGTCTGAAATGTGTGGCTCCTGTGGCCACAGAACTCGGTTTTAAGTTTTAATTGGTTTGAAGTTATTTAGTGTACAGCTTAAATTAAAAGAAGATTCTCATCTCAGCACAGTGGTTTTTAATGCCCAGAACTGGAATGTGTTTCAGTGTTCTTGATAGAATTCTTTCAGCCACTCAGAGGAAGGGAAGCAGACTATCCAGATGAGACCTGATAGGCTGTGATTATATGGTAGGGGAGGAGGTCCCCTTCTATCACAGGCCTAGGGGAGGGAAATAGGGTGAAAGGAGGGACGGGAAGATACAAGTGAGGGCATAATGATAGGGATGTAATCTGAATAAATTATTTTTTTTTTAAATTCTTTTAACTTAATTGTTGGATTTATATCTTGGTAAATATCCTATGCCTGTTTGGCCCATCGTTCTCATGATGTGATGGAAGGATACTTGTTATCCATTGTGATCAACATAAAACTAACCAAGTTAGTTTACTTTGTAAAATGAATGCTCTCTGCAGGGAAAGGGGCGCATACATCGAGGAAACTATCCAAGTCCATCCTCTCCTGTTATAGTCCGATTGCCTTCTGTGTCTGATGTCCCAGAAGAGACCCTGACTAGTGACACAGCCATGGAAACTGATATTACAGAACAGCAGCAAGCAGCAATGCAGCAGGAGGAAAAAGTACTGACGGAGCAGATTGAGAACCTACAGAAAGAGAAGTAAGTGTCCAGTTTGTCTTTTGTGTTTCCTGCCTTCTACCCTTTATGCTTCCTTATTTTCATTAAATATCTCATGTAACAAGCACTGTGTCAGGTGTTCCGGGGGATGTGGAGTTGACAGAGACTTGTGGCCTATACTCAGGTAAGTGTGAATTCTCACCTCAGGGAAGGAAATTTCATGAGGCAGGAATCTTGGTGCTGAGCAGTAGTAGAATAAGGAGGGTACATATACATAGGCTGTGCCAGTCTTAGTCCAGACTCATCAGGCATGAACAATGGAGAGCCAAGATGAGGTATTATAATCCTGACAGGTCAGGGAGCAGCCTCATAAACAGATAAGCAAATGGAACAGAGTCCCTCGGCTAAGACAAAATCTTTTTCAAGCATAGGCATTAGTTGCAGTTCCATGAAGGGATGTTATAATTTAAAACTCAATATTACCATGGGCCCAGCAAACAGATAGAACAAGGCAGCACCTGTAGTACTGGGTTGAGAAAACCTGTTATTATTTAAAAGAGAGTTGAATTCTGTTATCTCCATCATCACTCTGGCAAGAGTGGGTTGACACTATCCCATGGTTCTCCCTGAAGGTTCTAGTTCTGATTGACATCCATTACTCTTTTTTTAAGAAATCCCAAATGTTTCCCTGAGTCCCTGGAGCTCATCTCTTAAATCTGAGAACTTGATTCATAAAGAATCAAGAAACTTTAATATCAGGATTGATTCTGGAATTTAGGGAAACTAAAAACCAGCTAAGGCTCAGCTGTAGAAAAAGTAAGGCAGTAGCTACTAACCCACACTGAAAAGATGACCTACCTCAGCTCCTGTGAAGGTAGTATTGGAGATACAGAGAGATAAATAGGAAATTGTAGGAAAGTACAGACATATAAGTCCCAAAGATGTGACTGCACACAGAAATAATGAGCAACTGGGAAGGCTGTCCGTGAAAAGATGGTCTGTGGATTTCAGGCTATTTAAAGAGGAGAAATAATTAGATTCAGAGCTGGCTCATTTCTAGGAATTGACAAGCTGTATGACCTATTGTTTGGAGAAATTTAATTATGTAGAGGAAAAATGTTGCAGACATACCAATATTTTGGTACTAGGATTTTTTTAAATGTATTAATCACAACCCAGCCCCCTTCCTTCTCTCATCCCAGTCCCACCCTCATGCCCCACCTCGAAGTTTTTGTAAAGGTACTGGTTGAAATAGATCAAAGTGTGGACAGGGCCCTAGTTAAGAAAATAAGGTTAGAACCCAAGTCTTAGTAACTACAAACTATGAAGGGATATTACTAAAACATAGGTGGGTGAAACCTGATAAATTAGAACGTACTGTAGTGAGAGATAATGCAAGCTTCACAGGCCAGAAAAGTTGAATGTTTCACTTATCCAGAGGCTTTGATATGGTCAAGGTAGAAGATAAAATCTGCATTTAGTTAGGAAAGCTTCGTCCAAATACAGTGTAACAGCCAAAAAGAAATTTAGAGATGATCTAGTTTGTTTTCTGAATAAGGAAGCTGAGGTCCGGAAAGAGAACAGTACTTGCTGATATTTCATGAATGAGTTTGGAATCCTGAACTTGTTTTCAGTCCAGAGTTCTTAGAATATCTCACAGTTGCAGCAACATGTCTCAGCCTACCTAACCCTAGCCCCACAATTACTCATAAATTTGTTGTACTCTTGTGCTTTCATTCATACTGCTTTCCTATTGCTTTGCATATAAATAAATCCTCTTCATCACCTTGGTGGAACAATGAGAAATACCTTTGCTATTTACCTCCTTTGCTTTCATGGAAGGTCTTCCTGTTGTCTTTCTTCTACTTCCTGTCATGTTAATGACTTTGTTGATTGTGTCTCATAGGGAAGAACTAACATTTGAGATGCTTGTATTGGAACCTCGTGCCTCTGATGATGAAACCCTTGAGTCCGAGGCTTCTATTGGAACTGCTGATAGCTCAGAAAATTTGAATATGGATTCTGAAGGTACCATTTTTGAGAGATCCAATAAATGAATATATTAGACTAAGGACACAATTTGTTTTGTAAGGAAGGAATAAGAATTTCCAAGCTAAAGTTGGAAGGGTGGTTCAGTTGTTAAGAACACTCACTGGATGCTCTTCCAGAGGAGCTGGGTTCAGTTCCTAGTACCTACATGGTAGTTCATAAATGTCTGTAACTCCAACCCCTGGAAATCTGATGCCCTTTTCCGGCCTCTGAGGATAACAGGCATGCACTTGGTACACATACATACATACATGCAGGCAGGCAAAGCATACACATATAAATAAATACACACACACACACACACACACACACACACACACACAAAGCTTTCTTGGGTTTGGCCTGGTGTTGAATACTTTTAATCCCAGAGCTCAGGAGACAGAGGCAGACAGATCTTTATGAGTTTGAGGCTAGCATGGTCTATAGAAGTTCCAGGCCAGCCAAGAAGCTACATAATGAAACTTTGTCTACAAACTCTCCATCTCATTACACAAATATTTCATAATAAGTCTGGCATGTTTGACTATGAGGCCAGCAGAGACCTAGGATAGTCAGCATTGCAAAGGCTTCCAGAATACATGGTGAGCTCTGTCTTCCTGAGACACGCCACCCGGATAAATACCTCCTTTGGTGTAATAGTTCTGCCTCACAGCAGGGTACAGGTTTGGTGTTCACTCTTAGAAAATGGCCATGGGATGGACATGTATTGTGGTTATTGTCTTTTCCCTCTGTGGTAAATTACCAAAATTAATTTGCCAACAGTACACTGACCTTGTGTGAGTCTAGTGAACAATGATGAGGAAGCTTCCCAAAGACCCGGGATTCCTTAGGAACCTGTGCATTTGTGAAAGAGACACTACTTAAGCTGGACACAGTAGTGCACGCCTGTAATCCCAGCGCTCTGGGAGGCAGAGGCAGACAGATCTCTGTGAGTTCGAGGCCAGTCTGGTCTACAGAGTGAGTCCAGGACAGCCAAGGCTACACAGAGATACCCTGTCTCAAAAAACAAAAAACTACTTAGCTTGGGGATTTGTTTGGTTTTTTGTTTTGTTTTGTTTTGTTTTTTCCTGAAGACGGGGTTTAAAGGGATTAAAGACATGTGCCACCACCATCCAGCTCTAAAAGAGCTTTTAAAGTAATGATTCTGCACAAAATCAATTAGTCCTTCACAACTTTGGCCCGTTCAGTTTCACATGTGAACAATGGCTTCTGTTCATTACATGATGCTGCTTACAACTTTATTATTTTATTTTTACATTAGAGAGAAGCTCAGCCCTTAGCTCCCTGAAAGCAGCTGGCAAGTCTGAGTCTTCAAGCAAGTTGCGAAAGCAGCTAAGAAAGCCTCCAGACCCTCTGGACGCAGGCAGTTCCTCCTCGCCATGCTTATCTAACACTACATCTTCTCATGGCACTAGAAAGCGATTCCAGATTTATTCCAAGTCTCCATTTTACCGAGCTGCCTCAGCTTGTGAAGCCCTGGGAATGGAAGGACCACTAGGCCAACCTAAATCCCTAGAAGACAGGCCTCAGTTCATCAGCAGAGGAACCTTCAACCCTGAAAAGGGCAAACAAAAACTAAAGAATGTGAAAAACTCACCTCAGAAAACCAAAGAGACCCCAGAGGGGACAGTCACATCTGGCCGAAAGAAAACGTTGGACCCGGACTGCAGCTCTACACAGCAGCTGCCACTCTTTGGGAGTAATGAGTTTATGGTCTGAATGGACAGATGTGTCCCCACATCTCATCTTTGGGGCCTCTTCTGCTCACCTTTTTTGTAACAGTCAGTCCTAATGGTCCTGCCTCTTGTTTCAGGAGACAGTTTGTGTGCTGGATCGCTGGGCTTCCTACAGAAGTGGCCTCTCTGAAGCTTGCTAGGGATGGGCCAGCTGTGCCTTGGCTGCTGTGTTTTATTTGAGGTTCCACTAAAAGCCACCTAAGCTGGGGGGATTTTCGCCAACAATATTGCTTCTCCCCACCTACCTTTCCCTGCCCACAAATAGTTGCTGAACTAGGGGGCTGTTGTGATCCTGAGGAATGTTCTCATTTCTAGTGTATGAAGGAAGCATACAAAGCAAAAGCTTTTAAGTTTGTATTGGGATATTTAGGAACTGTCGTAGAATATAAATTTTTCCTCAAGGATTTATAAGCAAAAAGCCTAAGCCCTCTATTTTAAATTTAATTACAAAATATACCATGTTATGTTTTGGAAACATAAACTATGATTTCCATTAAGCCACCAGAGCATGTCTCAGCTATCTGGTCATACAGTGAAGAGACCATGCTTTGTCTCGGTGATATTTGGTATCATAATCAGCGCTGGTTTAACTCCTGGCTAGTTCTGCCAAATATATTGCATGGGATAAAGTTCTGGTAGCCATACTGTCCTGATAAGCCCTGATTATTAGAACAGATTCTTCGTGTGTGTGCGAGAGAGAGAGAGAGAGAGAGAGAGAGTGTGTGTGTTTAATATGTCACAGACACATTTAGGTAATCCCTAAATGTGAAGGCTTCATCCTGATTGATCCAGGCTTTTCTTGTTGTATAGACTAAACTGAAGACTGTACCCGAGCCTACTCATCTTCTGGTGGAGTACCACCATAGACGAGGTGACCATTTAATCACTTCTCCACAAGTACTCACATACAGCATTGCATGAGTGTTATAGAAAGCTGCCAAAAGTTTAGAGAGTTTTAGTATGATCTATTTAACTTTTATCTTCTTTTTCTCAGACCATCAGTATTAGATGAAAAGAAAAAAAATCAAGGACTACTTGAAGCTATTTTTGTTAATATACTTGCTCCTGGAGTTTACTGTAAATACACGTGTATAATATGCCTAGTTCTTTTTAACCTTGTGCTTCCCCCTTCTCCCCATGGAGTTTGTTCCTGCAGATGAGAGGCCATTGGACAGGTGGTGGGAACCATTCACCCCTGGTTGAAGGAAAAGTAAGGGCATCTTTTTCATCACTGGTGGTCTCCATGTACCTAAATTATAATGTCGGAAGCATCATGTACTAGCAATTGTGGGAGTAGAAATCTGTTTTTGCTATTTATAATGTATGTGAAATGAGACATGATACCATTTCTTAAGTATGTGAAAATGTTTATTTTTAAAGTCACTAAATACATTTTGTCTAACTACCATATGCACTGTTACAAGAAGAGCCTTTGCCATCTATAACCTGAATTTTGGTTTTCTTCATTTTCTTTGTTTGACATTATGGGAACAGGAAATCTTTTGTTAAGGCAGAGTCTCTCCTCTTATACAACATTGAACCTCATGCCACTGCTGCAGTGCTTACTGGCCAGCTCTGTAGATGAGACTTGTAGTGTCATTCTGAACAGCAGCTCATGGTGGCAGGAGTCCTCCCTCCCCCTTGTATGGGTCAACGTTGAGACACATGAAGGAAGCTTTGAAAATCTCCCCAGCGATGCTGGTCAGTCAGAAAATGTTAACAAAGCATTGACAATGAGAATTTTGGAAACCGTCCTAAAGGAAGCCAGCATGGCTATGACAAGGTGGGGTGCTGCTTTGGTCCTTGCTGGCTACACTGTCTGTTTCAGTGGCTGGGGAGAGTAGCTGCTGCTGGTGGAAACTATTGCTCTTCACTTGGCTCAGAACAATGTCCTTTGTTTCAGAGGAATGGCCTGGAACTCAGCACTTGATACACATTCTCCCACCTAAATGTTTTCAGCTTAGTTTTTTTGGTTTGTTTGTTTGTTTGTTTGTTTGTTTGATCGAGTCAGAATTTCTCTGTGTGGCCCTGGCTGTCCTGTACTCGTTCTGTAGACCAGGCTGGCCGTGAACTCACAGAGATCCGCCTGCCTCTGCCTCCCAAGTGCTGGGGGCCACCACGCCCAGCTTATTTTGTTTTTCTATAAGGTAAATTTGGGGCTGAGGGAAAAAAAAAAACTACCTACATAGGTCTCTTTGTAGGAACTAGGTAATCAATATTAAAGGACTTTATAATTTTTCTCAGGGACCTAAAACCTGAATTTGAATAAAGTTAAATAAAAAGCTTTTTTCAGTTGCTAGATTTGTGGATTTCTAATCATTTAACAAGCGAGCAGGATGGGGTGGGGGAAATCCACATAATGGTAAGAATGTTTCAGCAAGTGTAGGTCCCTTTGAGGAAAGAATGTTGTTCTTGAGTCTGCAGGCACTATCTGTCCGATAGGTATGAAGCCATAATTCAGTATTGTCAAAATCAAACGTTCTACTCCATCGGTTCTTATCAGGGCGTCTGCATCACCTTATAGCAACACTGTATTGCAGTCACTCATGGTTCACTGTCTCTACCTTGCTGCTTTTCTTCAATCTCAAAATGCTCCTAGAGAATCAGTCTCTGGCTCCACACTTCAGAACATTCTAGTCACATCACATACTTCTAGCCCTCAATAACCCCTACATTTTCTTTTCCACCCATTAATATGTGTCTATAGCTGTGTATCATAGGAAGTGTAGCAGAAGCAAATTCATTCTGCATCACAGATTGAAGCAGATCACAGCAAACGCAGGCAAGATTCAGGGAGGCAACATACTTACTATGCACATAATTTAGAACTTCCTGCCATTTAGATTATATGGCTACTCTGGGCTTCTGAAACACAAAGGGTGATGTGAGTGTTGCTAAGCAAGACAGATGGGAGTTCAGGGCACAGGTTACTAGGGTCAACTCTCAGGCTTTGGGAACTTTTCCTGCTGTCACTTACCTTGCATAGGGTATGAATACTATTCTTTGTTTCACAATCAAAGACAAGGTCACAGAAGTGCGAAGACATGAGATGATCCATCAGTTGTATTGTTCCACCTTTATACCTGTTGAGTCATAACTAATAAGCTAGAGAGAAGGAAGGATTCTCAGGAGGTATGTGAAGTTGAGAGAGTTGTAACTGTAGAAAGAAGTTGTCCAGATGGCTTTCTCACCCACTTGTAAGATTCTTGTGGGGAAATAGACTTGAGACCTGCATTCTTCTGTATTTAATGGTGTCTTATATGCACCCACACACTTGTGATAACTTCCCAGCACTGTGCCCCAACACCATGCTGGCCTTAGTAGTAAAAATTTTAGGTATTTGTAGGAAACCCAACTTTCTGCATCCCTAAGGTACTTGAGACCACATTTCTCTGGAACATTCTCTCACTTGATTTGGTGTTAAATGGGTAATCTCCAGTGTACTAGCCCTTACTGATCATCTGGTTTAAACTTCAAAAAAGCCCTAATAGTTGGTCTGTCATCTTGTCACTCATCGTTCTTAATGCCTATTTATCAACCCTCTTAGGTCATACAAAAGTTGCACCTCTTGAACCATATTTGTATTTACTATGGGAAAGGTGTGGACTACAGATTAGTATTATATTATTTTAATGGGTTTAAAGTAATTTATAAGTATGGTGAGTGTAAAATTTTAAAATACTGTGTATTATAAAAGGACATATCCTGTGAAATATGCCACTTTACTGTTTAAGAATTCTATAAGAATGACTTATCTCATTCATAGAACTGATTACATTCCTGATGCAATCAGCGGCACTTTGTAAGTTCCTTTCTTTGTTTCTTTTTCTTTTTCTTTCTTTCTTTGGGGAGGGGCAAGACTTTTGTATGAAGTGCAGTTTGCGTCACTCAGAATATGCACTGTATGGCTACACGAAAGCAGCCTGCTAAACAAATCACTCCATGACTCATTAAAGAACAAAGCTTCCAGAAGTGCAAATGTGTGGTTTGTTTTCTGGCTCTCAATCAGATTCACAACCCAAAGGAACAGAACTGCTTTCTTATACTGATAAAACTAAAGGAGCAGACCCAACTCCCAGCTGATGGGTCAGTGCAGAAGTGACAGCTGTTAGAGGAACAAACCAAGGTGTTGCTGGTCTGCTGGCTGTCAAGACCTTTTAGAGGGATACCAGAATGGTATCCTAGCACTCACTTCCTGTAAAGAAAAAAACCCAAACAACAATTGTATGGTTGGATTTTGAGGTGAGGGATAGTTAAAAGAAGAGCATCAGAACCTTGTGAGATTCATAGGCCTGGGACAAAGTTTTAGTAAGAAACAAAATATTCTGGCACCTGTAGCCCCTGCCTCATAACAGGGAGGGAAAGCTGCCCCTCTATAGAGATGCAGAGGAAAAAGTCTCAGCTCACACAGCCACTGTGCATGCTGGCAATCCCAGCTGTTGGAAGGGTTCACAATCCTCACGGGCGTGCTGTCTAGTTAGATGACTATCTAACGTCTTCACAGAAGCCTTGCTTTGAAAACAATTCATAAGTTGTCTCCCTGTAAACCCTCAGTACTATAGCCAGGAGCTACCTAGAAAGAGAACTTTTGTTTGAATCTGGATGGCTTCACGGGTCAGAAAACCCTGCACATTCCTATCCCTGAGAACCCACCTGCATTGTGCCAGCTCATCAGCTGCCTGCCTTGTAATCCAAGCTTTGCCAAAGAAGTGCCTCTGAGTCAAACACCCTGCATAGTCTGCACTCCAGGGACATACTACACTGGGGCTGGGAGTTGCCTATGGAGTCATGCGTGATTGCTTCCCAGGATGGGAGAGCATATTGCTCTATCTGAACATGGCTAGACAGGCAGTCCCTTTAGTGATGACAGGCCTGCATTCTAGAGGTTCACAGGCCACGCTTCTAAATCCAGATACATAGCTCTCTGTCTTGAATACTACTAGGAGCCTTCAAAGCTGGAGGCTCACTGCTTGGCCCATTCAAGGTAGCAGCTTACTACCCAGGGCTTACGAGAAACACCACCTAGTGGCTGGAGTTCTAACCCTCAAGCTCTGGTGTTGGAACCCTTTGCCCTTAAACACTTCTCACATTTCTCCAGGTTCTTCTAGCAGATGGGATGTCCAGTCTTTGTAGATTCGGCTCCCATAATAAGCCTCCTTGTCCACAGTCATAGCTTCTCTACCATTAGTACCTCCACCATACTTTATAGTTTGCTGCTTGCACCTCAAAGTGTTCAAAACAGGCAGATTGGCCTAGTTTGATAAAGAGCTGCCTAGGAGTTCACAAGATACTTTGTGGGTAAAGGCACTTGCATCCAAGACTAATTAACTATTCTGGCACCCTATATGGTGGAAAGAAATAATTACCTTCCACAAGTTGTCCTCTGATGTCCACAAGCACACTAAAACATTTACCCGTACAGACATACAAACATGCAAGCCAATAAATGAGGATTAGTAATAGATCCCAAAGAAAGAGGAATGAATGAAACTTTTTTAAAGCTCAATGAAATAGAAAAGAACAAACATTTAAATAAGAGGATATAAGATGAATGAGATACTAAGAGAATTTTTTAAAAATCAAATCTTAGTAGTGAGGGATCTATATATGTTAACTAAAAGTTTTTGTTGAAAGCCTCAACAATAGATTGGGTAGAATAAAATGTCTAACTTGAAGACAAGACTTTCAAAATAATTCATTCAGGCCAAGAGGTTGGAGGGAAAGCCAGGTCGTGGTGGCGCATGGGAGGAAGAGGCAAGTGGGTGTTATGAGCTTGAGGTCACCCTGGTCTACAGAACAAGTTCTAGGACACCAGAGCTACCCAAAGAAATCGGGTCTCAAAAAAACAAGAAAAGAAAGGAAGAAAGGAGCAAAGCATATAAATCTGTGGCAGGCCATTAAATCAAACATACATCCATGGACTGTCCAAAGGCAAGGAGACAGATTAGTAGTATAGAGAAATTGCCAATGAAATAATAGTGTACAGCTTTACCTATTGTGGGAAAGACATGGGCATCCATATACAAGAGGCTTACAGACATGACCAGAAAGAACCTTCACCATAGCAGAGCACACACCTGTAATCCCAGCACTCAGGGAGGCAGAGGCAGGCAGATCTCTGTGAGTTCAAGACTAGCCTGGTCTACAGAGCGAGCCGGGACAGTCAAGGCTACACAGAGAAACCCTGTCTGAAAAAACCCAAAATCTTCACCGTAATACAGAACTGTCAAAAGTGTAAGGATTTTAAAGTCTACAAGAGAAAAGCACCAAGACATAGCTAAGTGAAACCTCACTAGACTTAACAGATTTTCCAGTAAGAAACCCTATAGGCTACCAGGAAACAGAATGGCACTTTCTGTGTTCTCAAAAAAAAAAAAAAGAACTGCCAACCAAGATTATTATACTCAGCAAAGCTATCCTTCAGAGGTAAAGATCTTCCAAGATAAGCAGAACTTCGAAGAATTCATGACTGCAGGACCAGCCTTACAAAGATGCTTATGGAAGTACTGCATCTAAAGTGAAAGGAAGGTAACTGCCGCCACAATAGCATATAAAGGTATGAATTCCACTAGAAGAACAGACAAAATAAAATCAGACTATCAAATGCAGCAAACAAACTGCAAAGATGAATAGGATGAGGAAAAAGAATGTTCAGAATAACTAGAAAAATCAAGACAGGCATAAGTTCCTATATTACAATAATAACCTTGACTACAAATGGACTAAATTATTCAATCAAAAGCTATAGATATAGATTTTTTTTTCAAGCCAGATGTTATGACACACACCTTTAATTCCAGCACTCATTTGGCTGGAGCAAAAGGATCATCATGAGTTTTGAGGCCAGCCTGGGCTACAGTAGGTACCAGACTCTCCAAGATCCTGTCTCAAAAACAAACAAACAAATGCTGTGTATAGGGAACTCAGTTCACCAATAAAGGCACATAAGAGCCCGGAAATAAAAACATCTGGAAAATATTTCAAGCAAATGGAATTCTGAGGAAGGCTGTAGTTGCTACACTTTTATCTGGGAATAGGAGGGGAGGATATCAAAAGAGACAAAGAAGGTCACTAAACAATGACTAAACAATTACTTCATCAAAGTAGAAAAGGGAGAATGGCTGGGACTTGCTGGCTGCCTCTCTAGTCAAAAGACACAAGCTGTAGGTTCAAGAGACTCTAAGGACAAGGCAGAGAATAATAGAAGACACCTGAAGCCCTCCTCTGGTCATTGCATGTATACAGTGCATACCATCTGCACACACATACATAACATTCATTTTACACACAATACACACAGACTCAGGGTCAGCAGAGGAGCTGGCAGGTAAAGGCATTTGCTGCCAAGCCTGATGACCTGAGTTCAGTCCCCAGGACCCACATGGTGGAGAGAAGGAACTCGTGTAGGCTGTCATCTGACCTCCACACACTGTAGCCCATGCCCATGCACACACACACACACACACAAGTAAAAATGTAACAAAATAAAAAATTTAAAGTATACGATTATAAATATATGCACGTAATGTTGGAGACCTAAGTTTAGAAACAAGCACTAGAGAGGTAGTGGGCTATTTCCATACTCCACTTTCATCAACAGGCAAGTCATCTAGACAAGAACAAACAAGCAACGTCTGAGGCAAACTATACATGAGATGGACCTCACACACATTTGTAGAACATTCCATATAGTGGCCACAGAAATGCACATTCTCAGTGCATATAATTTCCTTTTGAGTATGCCAAATGTTAGAGGCCATAGAACAAATTTTAACTATTTTTTTTTTTCTGATCACAATAGAAGGGCACTAACATTGAACAAGAGAAACTTCAGAAATTATACAAGTTCATGAAGACCAAAGAACAATATGCCACTGAGGAAGTTAGAAAAAATTTCAATTTCTGAAAACACATGTGTGCCAAACACAGCGTGCCAAAGCCTGTGGGATGCAGCTCAAACAAGAGGGCAACAGTGAAGTCTTCCCTTTCAAAAGAATTGGGGCCGAGTGTGGCGGCACACACCTTTAATTTCTACACTAGGGAGACAGAGGCAGGTGGATTACTATGAGTTCAAAGCCAGCCTGGTCTACAGAGTGAGTCCGGGAAAGTCAAGGCTATACAGAGAAACCCTGTCTCGAAAAACAAAACAACAACAAAGAGTTGGGAGAAAGATTTTTGAGCAACCTAATGGTGCATTTCAAAGAGTTAGAGAAGCGAGCCAAACCTAAGAAAGATAATAAAGACCAGAGTGGAGCTGTGTGTAGTGGCACATGCCTTTTGTCCTAGGTCTCTGGAGGGAGGCAATGGCAGGCAGAGTTACGTGGAAGAAGAAGAAGGAGGAGAATGAGGAGGAGGAGGAGGAGGAGGAGGAGAAGAAGGAAAGAAAAATATCTGAGTGGAAATAAAATATAGACTAAAAAGTCAAAAAGTTATTTTGTTGAAAAGATAAACAGAATTGACAAACTTTCAATTAACCAAGAGAGAAAAAGAGAAGATTAAAGATGAAACCAGAGATGAAAAAGACATTTCAAGTAATACCACATACTACAAGAGACTACTAGGGATTGTTTTGAAAAGTTGATATGCCATAGGACTGAAAAACCTATAAGAAATGAACAAATACGTGGACACATATGACCTATCAAAACTGAACTAAGAGGTTCTGAATCTGAACGGACCTATAACTAATGAAGTTGAATCAACACTAAAACATTTTCCAAGAAAGAAAATTACAGAACTCAATGGCTTCACTGCAAAACTTTCAAGCTTTTCAAGAACTAGCAGTGGCTCCCAAGCTCTTCCACAGATTTGAAAGTGAGGTAACCCTTTCAACCTGGCACCATCAGGTCAGCATTACTCTTTCCAAACCTGACAAGGACACGTGATAGAGAAGAAAGGAGAAGAGAAGAGAGGGGAGTGACTGAGGAGGTGGGAATAAACTATAAGATCAGTATTCCTGATGGACACAGATGCAAAAACCCTCAACAAAATGAGAGAAAATGAAATTCAAAAGAGCAACAAAACAATCCTGCAACAAAAAGAAACAGAGAGTGGCACACCTGTGTACCCCACCCCTGGAGGCTGAAGCAGGAAGATGAAGGTTTGAGACCAAGAGTGAGGTTCAGAGCAGTCTGGACTACATAATAAAGCCTTGTCTCAAGCAAAGAGCATACACACTGTCAAGTTACTTTCATTCCAGAGATGAAAAATGATTCAACATCTGCAAATGAGCAAGACATGCAAACTGTGGAGAATCAAGTCAATGCAGAAAAAGAATTTGGCAAAATTCAAATTTTCTTTATGATTAAAAAAAAATCTCTACAGAGTCCCAGGTCAGCCAGAGCTAACTGGAGAAACCCTATGTGTGGGGGGGGGGGGGGGGGGGGGGTGGGGTGGGGTGGAGTGGGGAGGGGCCTGAACAAATTAGGTATAGAGGATCAGATCTCAGCATAACAGGGCTTTGATAGCATCATCGTACTGAATTGGGGAAAAGTGGGAGTATTGTCCCTAAGGAACAAGACAAGGCTGTCCACTTTCACAGACCTTACTCAGTGCAATATTAGACATTTTGAGCAGAGATATTAGGCAAGAGAAAGAAAGAAAAGGTGTACAGAAGTAAAGTTTTCCATTCGCAGATGAATGTTTCTATACATTGAAAAACACAAGATACTCAAAAGATGGTTAGAAATGAAAAAATCAGTAAGGTAGTAGGGTATTTAAATAAAAAAACAACATATCAAATCAGTGCTTTTCTATGTATCAATAATAAATTTGCTGAGAAATAAATCATGAAATCATTCTTATTCACAATGTCCATATAAACCAACAAACAAACAAAAACCCCAGGGATAAATTTAGCTAAGGAAATAAAGATTTCTACAATAAGAACTGCAAACCTGATTAAAGAAACTGAAGAAAACATGAAAAGATTTCCTTAGAATGAGGGATATACAGAATTAACATGATTAAATTACATACTATACAAAGTGACCTATAGAGTCAACATGATTCCCATCAGAGTGTTAGCACATTTTTCCAAGAGTGAGAAAAAATTCCAAAAGTCATGTGGAAGCAGAGAGGATTCCAAATAGCCGCAGCAGTGTTGAGCAAGAAAGGCAACAAGTTGGAGACCTCATAGTACCTGATTCTGAGAAATTTTACAGAGCCCCAGTCACTAAAACAGCGTGATGTGGACCAACAGAACACAATCCCATCCCAGACAGACCAGGATGCGCAAGTCCAGTCAATTGGTTCTCAACAAGATTGTAAAAAAAGCTGGGCGTGGTGGCGCATGCCTGTAATCCCAGCCCTTGGGAGGCAGAGGCAGGCAGATCGCTGTGAGTTCAAGGCCAGCCTGGTCTACAAAGCGAGTCCAGGACAGCCAAGGCTACACAGAGAGACCCTGTCTCGAAAAAACAAACAAACAAACAAACAACAACAACAAAGAATGTTTAAAAATTTTTTGGAATAAGTAATAAATGGCCTGGGGACACTGGACATCCTCAAACAGAAGACTGAAACTCGATCACTCTGTACAACAGTCAATCAAAATGTATCAAAAGCCTAGATTTGAAATCTGAAGATTTAAAACTACTGGGAGAAAAACATAGAGGAAGCACTTCAGTTCATTAGCGCAGGCAATGATTTTCCTGGATAGGTCTCCAAAGCACAGGAAATCAAAGCTAAACCTGACTGACTACACCAAGTGCAAAGGTTTGGCCCACCTACAGGCTGGGGGTGCAGTTCCCCGCTAGAGGGCTTGCTCAGCATATAGACTTCCATGTCAGTTCCCAACGCCCAGGAAAAGCAACAAAAACCATCAAAACACACACACACACACACACACACACACACACACACACACACACACACACATACAAAATACAGAATGGGAGAAAATATTTGCCAACCACTCATCTGACAGAGGATTAATAGCTATACATTATTTTGAAAATGTTGTTTTAAATCCCATATAATCCAGTTTTAAAATCGGCAAATGATCTGAGCAGACACCTCTCCAAAGGAAATGCAAATGGAAAATAAATATATGAAAATGCTCAATATCATTAATCACGAGGAAATTGCAAATCAAAACTATATTGAGACATTATTTTGTCCCAGTTAAAATGGCTGCCATTATGAATGAATACTACTGATGATGTAGACTTTCTGTTAAAAAGAGCTTCTCGTTTTTATGTGTGGCGGGAGGGGGAAGGGAAGGGAGAGGAAGAGGGGGAAGAGACAAAGTGAGAGAAGGGGGGTATGCCTTGTGTGTTTGTGGGTGGGTGGGTGGGTGCCTTTGGAAGTCAAGAGAGGGTGTCAGATTCCCTGGAGCTGAAGTTACAGGCAGTGTGAGGCATCCAGATGGTGGAGGGTAGGAACCAAACCCAGGGTCTCTGGAAGAGCAGGAAGAGCTCTTAACCACGCCTGTACACTCTTGGTGAGGATAAAAATTATCATCACCACTGTGAAGAGCAGCAGAGATTTCCCCAGAGAATTCATTGCAGAGCCAGGTGTGGTTGTGGTGCACGCCTGTAATCCCAGCATTTGGGAGGCTGAGGCAGGCAGATCAGGAGTTTCAGGCTTGGGCTTCATAAGATCCTATGATATACGTGTGTGTGTGTGTGTGTGTGTGTGTGTGTGTGTGTGTGTGTGTGTGTGTGTGTGTGTGTGTGTAAAAACCAGAATGACCACATTATCCAGACATATGTGCTATGAAATCAATTTCCAGAGAGGTACCAGCATGCTCAGGTTTACGGCAGAACTGTTCACAATATCCGACCTATATGAACCGTCTAAGTACTAACCAACAGGTGAATGATTTGTTTTTTGAATGATTTTTTTTAATGGTATACATACACAATGGGGTTTTGTTTGGCAGTAAAGAAAGCTGAAATCCTGTCATTTGCAGCAAAATGGATGGCCCCGTGGACAGAAGTAAAATACGATAAACCAGACGCTCAAAAATTAGCATTAAATGTTATCATTCATAAGCTGAAACTAAAAAGGTCACCCTGGAAGTATATGGATGGTTATTGGGGACCACGAGAAAGCAGGAAGTAGACAAAGGTAAAAGATAGGTGGTTCTGTGAAGACAGCTGTTCTAGTTTGGTTTCTGTTGCTTTAACAAAAGCAACACCAGGAAGGAAAGAGTTTGCTTCAGCTTACAGTTTGCAGACTGTCACTGAGGAAAGCTGAGGCGGGGTGCCAGGCGGGAACTTGAAGCAGAAACCGTGGAGCTTGCTCAATTTCTTATTCAGCCCAGGCCCACCTGCCCAGGCACTGCAGCAAGGCCCACCTGCCCAGGCACTGCAGCAAGGCCCACCTGCCCAGGCACTGCAGCAAGGCCCACCTGCCCAGGCACTGCAGCAAGGCCCACCTGCCCAGGCACTGCAGCAAGGCCCACCTGCCCAGGCACTGCAGCAAGGCCCACCTGCCCAGGCACTGCACCAAGGCCCACCTGCCCAGGCACTGCTTATGCTTGGAGCAGATCAGAGAATATTAACAAAGGTCCCGGCCCATACCGAGCTTATAGTCAGTCTACTGGCAAAGTCCAAGGACACCCGCCCAAGCAGGGCAGCTGTCACAGGCCAGGCTTCCACTCTGATTCGGGTTATTAATTTTGGTCTTTCTGGTCATTTTGAAGTCTTTCCCAGCCCTTCCTGATTGAAATGCCTGGTTAGGCTATAGCGGAGAAGCGTCGTTATATGAACCAGAAAATGCAATTTCTTAAGAAAAGAAAGGCCTGAGTAAGCCAAAGGAACCTCCGTGGTGCTTCACAGCTGAGCACACTTCTGGCACTGAGGGCAAAACCCAGCCGAACCCAAACAAAACCAAACAAGTCTCTCACAAAGGACCTAAAAGAAAGTCGTCCCCATCTGCCTATGTTCGTTCCCCTGATCTTATTGTGATGAAATACCAAGTTCCGTTCCTAGCACCCGGTCAGGGCAGCTCACAACTGCCTGTAATTCCAGCTCCAGCTCCAAAACCTAAAGCCTTTGGGCTCTCCAGGCACACGCGTGCGCGCGCACACACACACACACACACACAAACTCCAAAATAACTATTTAAAAAAGGAAACATTTTGGCTCACAGTTTCATCCATGCTTGACTGTCTCCGTTGTTGCTCTCACACAGGCAGCTGCTCAGGTGTTCCCAGGACAAAGTGCTAAAGGAGGAGCCAGGGCCCCAAGATGCCGCCCACCTTTCTTCCAAATAGGACCCGCCTCTTAAAGGTTACACCAGCTCCCACCAGCGCCATAGGCTGGTGCCCACGCTTCTCACGCCTGGGGCGGGGGCGGCGGGGAGGACGGACACTGAAGATCCAAACCAAAACACGGACTTTCTGGTGTTCCTACAACAAGGGAAAACCCTTAGAGGAGCAGCTGGCTTTGAAAGCAGGCAAAGAGCGGATGACTCAGCTTACATATCTCCTTGAATTCTCCAAGACCTCCTTTCTCCAGGGAAGCTCCAGAGCTCTTTGCCGGAGAGCTTCAGCAGGCCACTTTTGCGCCCTCGGTGTTGTTGAAAGCCAGATTTTAAGCTAAATAAGCTGGGCAGATGTGGACCATTTCAACCATGTGTTTTCCTCAGGTGTCTTTGTTTGGGCCTTAATAGATAGGCACGACCTCATGTGAAATTAAAGTGCAAAAGACAACCAACCGACAGGCCAGGCTGGTGCGTTTATTTATTTGGGGTGGGGGAGGAGTGCACATACCACAGTGTGCAGATGGGGGTCAGAGGACAACCTGCAGAAGTTGGTTTTCTCCTTCCACCATGTGGGTGGGGCTCGAAGCTCAAGGCAAGGCTTAGATGATTAATGTCATGTCTCCGGTGAGCCCTCCTGCTGCCCCAGGCTCATACTTTCAGAAGACACAGTCTCAGTCAGTTGGCCTGCTCTGGTGTGAAAGTCTTGCACTAGGCAGTGTCAGGCGCCTTCCTCTCTCAGCCTGGCCCACTTTCCATTTCCTGAGCAGAGGGTATATGTCTTTGCAGCTACGAGTGTGCAAATGGAAGCCAAAGGCCGGGAAACCCCTAGACTCTGTGGCTTCCTCACATACTGTTTTACTTCCAGACCCATACATTTCTTCTCTAAAGACAGGAAATGCAGCCAAATGCTTGAGCTGATTTTGGAGGGGAGGAGAGAGGCAGCAGCATCAGAATTGGGTGAGCAGTGGTACCACTGCCATAAGGCTTTTGTTTACTCAGAAATTGTGACAACTGGTCCTCCTTGGAGTTATATGAGGATGAGATGACACAAGCTGGGTGCCCAGATCACTGTCTGACATATGTAAACCCTGTGTGTCTGGGTAGTGCTGGGAACCTAACCTAGGGCTTCATACATGTTAAGCAAGTGCACTTTGCTGGACCACAGCCGGATGACATGTTAACTTTCATAATTATTTTCCAGGTCTCACAAACTTGCTTGGGTCTCTCTTTGTAAAAGAGGGCTTGTCCAAGTCAGGTCTGTCCATGAGGGATTAAGGAATGATAATGTAGCGTCTCTCTCTCTCTCTCTCTCTCACACACACACACACACACACACACACACACACACACACTGCACCTGTGATTGTCTTCCTCTGAGCTGTGCCAATGAACATACACACAGCCTGCGATTGTTTTGCTGAGCTGTAATAAAACACGTGCACGTGCAAACACATACACACACACACACACACACACACACGCATGCACGCCCGCACCAGCAACTGAGACTGCCTTGCTCTGAGCTGCAGGTGTTCTGCAGGTGTGAAGGGAGGAGGAGAGGGATTCGTTGGATCCTGTGGGAAATTGTGCCCAGAGCCTCAATGCGTAACACCTGGACTCTGACTTGGACTGAAACCAGACAAAACTCAAAACACCTTGTACTCACGTCTCCACGTCCTCAAATAGAGAGCCTGGGATGCCGTTTTCTGGTTTTATTTTAACCGGAGGTCAAACAAAAGACAGCTGCGTGCATGGATTTTAAGTGCCCAATGAGTTTTAATGACTATCAGCTTCTCATCCAGGTCACAGTAAAAGACATTCCTAGTGAGGGGCTACTTTTCCTCTTCCTGGCCCCAGCCCCCACCCAGAGGTGACTTCTGGCTTTATCACTACCAATCTTATCTGCATATTTTGTTTGTTTGTTTTCTTTTATTTTGTCTTTCTTTCCATTCCCACCTCCCTTCTGTTCCCTCCCAGTCCCTGGTCTTGAACGTGGTAGCAATGTCTCTCACGTCTAGATTTTGTTCAACATCTAGCCTATGGAATGGATCTATATTGTCCTGTGGACCCACTGTTTATTATTTTTTTTTATTTTTATTTTTGGCCATAGCTGTTTTACCTATGAATATAACAACACAACCATGCAGTCTACTGTCCAAACTGAGTTAGTGGTATTATGAAAAAGGCTGCTATGAATATCCCAACAATGTATTTTGGGAGAAATTTCTGCCAGGTACAAATACCTGCATGTGGAATTGCTAGCTGAGAAGAAAGACAGGGAAATATTTAGCTTCAGACGAGCGTTGCCTGTAAATGCGTGACACGCCCACTAGTTTTTGAACATGTCACATAAGAGCTTCTCCATTGGAGTGTTCCCGATGGTCTTTCGGAAGAAGAGGAGCTCGATGCGCTCAGCAGTGATGAACCTCAAAGCCGGGAGCAGGAGCAGCAATTTCCCAAACCTGAACAGGAGAAAGGACAAAGACGCTGTCAGGCCAGCCTCATAGCAAGCCAGTGGGAGAGGGGAGCAGAGCCAGGTGCCCAGGGCCAGCCAGGGGCCTTTCAAGGAAAGGCATGCAAGCGCGTGCATGCGTGCGTGCGTGCGTGCGTGCCTGTACCTGAGTGCCTATGTGTTGCAGGTGCTTGTGCATTTGGGTGGAAGTTGAGGTCAAATGACTGTCTAGATGATTCTCCTGTTTATTTACAGAGTCGGAATCTGTTGCTGAACTGGAAGCTCACCAATTCTGGCTAGTCCAGCTAGCTTACTTGCCCCCAGGGACCCCCATGTCAGTTTACCAAGTGTTGGGATTACAGGCAGCTGCCATGCCTGCCAGCTTTTGTGCGGGTACCCGGGATCCGAACTCCCACCTGCATACATGTGCAGCCACTTCCCAGCCTATGAGATATTGATAGCAGTCCGTTTGCATGTTCATTGATCATATAAATACTATAATTAAATTATATTAGTTTTTTGTTGTTGTTGTTGTTATTTTGTTTTGTTTTTTTGAGACAGGGTTTTTCTCTGGGTAGCCTTGGCTGTCCTGGAACTTACTTTGTAGACCAGGCTGGCCTTGAACTCACAGAGATCCACCTGTCTCTGCCCATCTAAGCTATGTTAGTTTTACATAAAAGGATATGAATTCCTGTCTGTGAGACACCTATGGTCATTAGTAACTACTACTGAAAGTGTTCTGAAGTCAGGGAAGATTTTGGTTAGCTGAGATATTCCGGGGGTGGGGGTGGGGCAATCCATCTTAGTTTCAAGTAAGAACCATTTGCTAAAGCAGGAGTCCCCAGTGCAGAAAAAGAAAGAAAAAACAAAAACAAAAAACCAAACAAACCTTGAGACAAGGCTTCTTTCTGAACCTGAGCCTTGATATTTCAGCTGGGCTGGCTGGACAGAGAGTTCCCAGATCTGCCTGTCTCTGCTGTCCAACACTGTGGTTTTTTTATTTTTATTTTATTTAACCTGCTGTTCCCAGCATCTTTAGCTTTTTCACACGGGGGCTGGGGATTTGAACCCATGTCCTCATGCTTGCACAGCAAACACTTTTACCCACTAAGCCATCTCCTCAGCCCTTCCTCCACTATGTTTTGAAACAAAGTCTCTCTGATGAGTTTGGAATTCATCAGTTGATCTAGGCTGGCCGGCCAATGAGTTCCATGGGTCCATCTGTCTCCACTCAACCCAGTGCTGGGGTGACAGGTGCATGCCACCATGCCCACGCTTTTATATAGGTGCCGAGGATCCACACTCAGGTCCCCCAGAACATGGCAAGTTCCTCCTAAACTTTCAACTTTCCCTTTAAGTTTTGAAAGCCCTCTCCCCCCAAACGCATCTCTTTGCCCATACCTTATATAGACAACTGCCAAATCCGTCCCTTTCCGACTCCCAGAGTCATGCATTGTAGTGTGTTTCCTATTCCCTGTGGCCCCTCCCCAAAGCCATTGCCCCTTGAAAGCTCCTGGACAGGGAAGTCACTGTTCTGTCTTTTGTGTACACTGCAGCACCAGTCTGCGTGGGGTCTTGTGCATGGAATCCTCTCCTATAGACTCTCAGGTGTTCCTCAACTTCTCTCATTGCATGTGTCCTTCGTGGGCATTCTGAGCTCTGGCTGGGCTGGTCCCAGGGTCACTCTCCAGTTCATTTTCCCACCTTCCTACCAGCAAGAATCTTTTTGAACCTTCCATATTTGACTCTTAAGAAAGCATGTTGCTAGTCTCTCTCTCCTTTCATAGGTAAGATTTTTTTCTCTTCTATTTAGACTCTATTCTAATATGGGGAGAGACACAGTCCCTGTTAAAGACTGGGGTCACAGTAGGGTGCACCTGTTAAGATCAGCCCCTGGGAAACAGAGGCAGGAAAACTGACTTTGAAGCCAGTCTAGGCTACACATTGAGATCCTATCCTTAAAAAGTAAAAAATTTTTGAGGCAGGGTTTCTTTGTGTAGCTTTGGCTAGCCTAGAACTCGCTCTGTAGACCAGGCTGGCCTCAAACACACAGTGATCAGCCTGTCGCTGCCCTCCTGAGTGCTGAGATTAAAGGGGCGCACCACCACTGCCCAGTCCAAAAAGTACAACTTTAAAGCCTGGCATTTGGTGTCCCCTCAGACACAAGCCACTCTCCACATCTGACCAAGGTGATTCTTGTCTTTCATGTGGGTACCATGGTGAACATTCCTGAAAGCGCTGTCCTTTGTCCCCTCCTAGGACCTGGCACTGTGCCTGGTCATAGATGTTGGATAGCTGCAGCTTACTGAGCCTGGTATCCTGTGTAAGCAGGGAAGCCCCGAGGCAGTGTGGGAGAGGTGGGTTGGGAGGAAGGTGGACAGAGAGGGTAGGTAAGTGGGTAGGTCATTACTGTCACCTAACGGGCTGGCTGGGGTGGTGAGCCTTGCTATGCTGGCTTAGCATCACCTGGGACTGGTCCTGCAAAGCCTCCACGTGCTCAGGATCCTTCAGGCCTCGTGTCTCTGGGGGAGAAGCAGCGCCAGTGAGCTCCCCCTTCCAGAAGCCAGCCTCACCCCACATGCCCCCAAAGGATTTTGTCAGGCTACATCTCTTTTCTTTGCTCCCCCTCCCCTAGAAAGAAGACTATGTCTCTACACCCAGGTGGGTTTATGAAGAGCCCAGCTGAGGGAAGTCACCAGAAATCTGCCCCCCCCCTCTAAATTCCCAACCACGTCTCTGGAAGGCTTGGGCTAAGGCTCAGTACCAGGTTTGAAGAGGACCAGGGCCTTCATGCAGGCAAACTCTGTGGGGTCCACTGCTAGCGCACGGAACCGGGAGATGGTTTCCTGCAGGAAGCGCATCTCTGCGCTGGCCAAGGCCAGCCTGCTCTGAGAGCCGCCAGAAGCCTCGGGTGGTGCCAGCAGTGGGCAGCTGTCCAGAGGCAGGGACCACTGAATGGCTCCCAGGAGGAAAAGTTCGTTCCACGCCTCTTCCAGCAAGATCACCTGTGATCAGAGAGGCCTCAAGTGTCAGCACAGATGCACAGCTCCGGGGTGCCTAGGGCCTTCTCCTGACCTCTGTCCTCACAGGCTCATCTACTTAGGTTTCCAAATGCTTCATGGATTCTATCCAGAGATAGAGCTGGGCCATTCAGGATAAGCCTAAACCCTAGGAATGCTGGGCAGCCTCAAGATGAGTCCACGAGTGTCACACTGAGTGAGTTCAAGAGATTGGCTGGTTCTGCCAAGCCATTCCCTCCAGACAGCCTGCTCAGTACCTCTGGCCAGCCACTCTCTCCTGGATCACTGTGCTTGGGGCACCTTTCTGGGTGTGGAAAGGCTAGGGTAACACTCAGGCCTCAAGCCACATGATCCTGCGCTCTAAAGAACCCACCGTCAGCCACTTTGCTGTTCAGGGTACACTGTCTCGCACAGAATGGCTACCGGCCACTCAGAGAGCCACAGGTCCCACTGTGCATCCCAGGCTCTACGCATCTTTGGTTAGCATCCTTCCCTCAGAGACTTAGCTATTTCCTCTGCCACTGTCCTGACCATCCCTAAACAAGTACCCCAGGAGTCACCATCTGAGCTATGTAAGCCTCTATCCCTCACCAGCCCAGGGGTGTATGTTCCCCCAAGCTGGCCGACCTATAACTCCTGACTGTGCCTGGCTCAGCTCCAGTAGGCAGGCCGTGTGATATATACCTGGTCCCGGAAGGGCAAGTTGGAAAACACAGGCAAGTTCTTGGCCCACTTGACTGCCATGAAGAGGAGGCGAGCTGATGTCTCATGGATGCCATCCAGACTGCAGGGGGATGCAGGGAACTCGGGGTCATTGCTGGTGACATCGATAGTCTCTTCCGCTATTTGGAGGAGGAGGAGGAGGTGGTGGTGGTTTTGACCTTAGTGGCTGCTCTGTGGAAGCCAGGTGTGAGGATCATGCCCCCCTGCTCTCCCACGTACCATCCTCCGGCTCCAGCTTAGCGCAAGTCTCGGCAGTGATGAGACTGGCCATGAAGTGGTGGCCCATGGCTCTGGCTGCAGACGCAGATGTGGGGCCCCGGGGACCGGGCCCTGCTAGGGCTGGGGAGGCCACCACGGGTTCTGGTCGTGGGTCGCTACCCGCTTCCATGCTATCCAGGTGGACCTGGGCCATGCTTCGGGGTTGCCGCTCATTCTGCACAGCTTGGAAGGCAGGGCAACTCAGGACACCCCGTCCCTGCCCCTCTGCCCCTCCCACCTCAGCTCGCCCACGCCCACCGCTTACCATCTTGGTTCATGCCTGCTTGTAGGCACTTCTTTAGCCGGCAGGCCTGACACTGGTTGCGATGGGCCTTATCCACCGGGCACATTCCTGCTCCCACCTGGCATCTGCAGAGGACAGGGAGCTCCTGAGGGCCAACGTCACGCCCAGGGCCTAGACCTTGAGTTGGGACATTTTTGCCCTGGTCTCATCTTCCACTTTCCCTGAACAACCTCCGCCCATGTTAGGCACACAGGGACGGGTGGGCAGGCCGACAGAGCTAGTAGGTACCTATAGATGAGCCTCCGTCTCACGCTCCTCTTGAAGAAGCCACTGCAGCCGTTGCAGGCGTAGACGCCATAGTGTTTCCCACTGCTGCTGTCCCCGCACACTCGGCACTGCAGTGAGGGGCCCACACCTGCCAGGGGAGGCGGAACTGGACTGAAAGACTGCACATTCCCTCCCCTATGCATCATTTTCCTGGGTCCACAGGTTCCTACCTTCCCTAATCTAGACACACTCGTGTCACTGAGACAAAGCGGCTTCCTTGCTATGGCACACCCCTAACCGCTGTTCCCACCACTTATCCTCTACTGCTCCCTCCATAGCTTATTTCTAGCAAGACATCCACGCTGTCTCCGCTTTCCCCAGCCCCATTCCTTCCCTGTGAGTGGCTTCGGGCACTCACGAGAAGTCACAAGGACTTCTGTCTGTCTCAAGAGCACCCCTTTCCTTCCTCAGCAGCTGGGTTGGTGCCTCCTCCTTTGTTGGCCTTTGCGTCTCTAGGACGTTGGGGTTGTCAGCAGGCCCCCATGCTTTCTCACAGCTCTCAGGGGCGGGGGCTATGTAGCTTAAGCCCCTCTTATGGCTCCCTGAACCCACTGCTTGTACTCCCTTCCCCAAGGGCCCAGACCTCACTGCCAGGAAAATCCATACCTGTTGGATCCTCTCCGAGCCCCCATCTTCCTGGAGACTCCTTCTTGGAGGCTGTCACAGCCACAGGCACAATGGAGGCAGCCACTGTGGAGCTCATCGGATGTGGCTTGTCCAAAGGGCAGCCTGCCTGCTAGAGGTTGCTGGGCCCAGCCTGTGCCTTCACCTCTACCCCTGTCTGTCTGTCTGTCTGTCTGTCTGTGCCTGTCTCTCCTCTGCTTCCTTTCCCTTGTGAGTTAGCTTTTCCTCCTTCTGGAGCTTTCTCTGCACCTGGGCTCTGGGTCCAGACTTCTCCCAGCACAGCTCTGGAGGCCTGCCGTGTATGATCCTCTTAATCTTTACTGTCTCCTCAGGGGATCAACTGGGCCACACCTGCAGCTTTACCCAGGTGCCCCCTGGGAGCCCGCCAGTCCTGCTGGCCTCACATCCCTAGGGTCTGTCCATCCTTTGCTGCCCTTACACACACTGCACCAGAGCAAGGAGCCTGGCTAAGACTACCTGTTCTCGTCCGTTTGTTATCCAGTGAGAAATCATGTGTATGTGTGTGTGTGTGTGTGTGTGTGTGTGTGTGTGTGTGTGTTATACATCCCACCTCCTCAAGGACTTTAAGTGTTTTTGTGGCATTGGCCATGCATTTGAGGCATGTGTGCCTGTGTATGAAGCACTGTACTTGTGCAGGTCCCTGCACCTGGGTGCATACTCACTTTGGGTCCTAGGAAGCCCACTCGCTGTCCTGGGGGTTCTCACCCTAGTCTCTTGATAAAGAACAGCTTGGGGCCCATGATTTGGGGACTTATCCCCTGGAAGACTGGCATCACCAGATGTCTCTGTGGTCAGGGCCAGCGGAGGGTGTTGGGCAGGCTGAGGGAGAGGAGAGGCTGTCGGATCTTTCTCCATGGCACCATGAGGTGGGCCACAGCTCATGAAGTGAGGGTCTTATCCTTCTGGTACCAGGGTCCCCACAAGAAGAGAGGCTAGATCAAGGAGAGACCCACCCCCATGTATGTCCCTACTCAGTCATGGGCCAAGCATCCCCGGGCAGGTGGATCAGCCTCTGTGGCCCTTGGTTTTCTCCTCTGGGGGTGATTCTGATGCCTGTCTTCTGGTGTGGTTGGGAAAATGAAGGTAGCTCATTCCCAGGATGTGTCTTGGTGCACGGTATGGACTAAGAAGGTCGAAACAACACCCATGCTGTTTCCTGTCCCTTGCCATTCTCTCTCCAGGCCCAAGGGCGACAGGAAATAGCATGTTGGTCTCTGGGGAGGGGATGCCCATCCTCAGCTAGCCTGGCCTCATAGGGTGGGATAGGGCAGTTTGTCCTGCATTAGAGCCTGGGAGCGTCTAAAGGGATCATGGGGTGAAGGGGGCAGAAGGGTGGGTCATGGCCTCCTCAGTAGGGTTAACCCTCGCTGTGACAGGGAAGCACTATTGGGGATTTGGAAAGTCAGCTCAGGGGCTTTGCAGGGTGATCTGCTGAGGCTGTGATTCTCTCTCCTGTTCTGTCTGTCCTCACCTCTACCCAGGAACCCCTCAGGACCCTTCATGGACAAGGCCTGAAAGTCTATCTAGCAGCCAAGCCAGAGCGGATGTCAGAACACACAGGCTGTACTCTAAACATGTCATCAGCGTCACAGACCCAAGTCACCCTAGCAATCCTCTCCGCGGACAATCCTGAACGACATTTCTGGCTTCAATGACAGCTTTGTGTTAGGCTCTCACCATGCACTGTCCTCAGGCAAAATCTATGCCCCCCCGCCCCCAGTTCCCACTCATCCCCAACTGACTTGCCTAGATATGTAAGTGGGGCCCAAGGACTCGGGGTGTGTGCGTGCAGTCATGTTGAGGGACAGGATGGGTCAGGCTGAGCTGAGGGTCTCAGCTGAGCCACTGCAGAGGAGAAGGCAGGACCTGCGGGTATGGGAGAAATGGTGGGGGGCTGGGGGGAGGAGTCAGAGATGGAATCTCAGTACTGTCGCACTCTGGGAAACCACCAGTGTCAAACTCATATCTCACAGTGACCCTACAGAGAAGCTGCCACTAGGAGCCTCAACTCACAGCTGTGGAGACAGAGTCAGAGAGGCCCAGAGTGGGGAGGTAATTTGCTTATTACATAGCTAAGGAACAGTAAAGGGGTAGAGATGGAGGCGAATATAAATCAATACAGATCCATCCCAGAGTCTCTGGTGAGACACCTGGGTAAGCCTGTGCCAGGAGGAAGGGCCAGCTGAAGACAGGACCTAGGGCCTGAAGGGCAGTCCCTGGCCAGCACCAAGCCTGGCATTTTATTTGCTGAGCTCTGTGCACTTTTGTTTCTGGATGTGCCCTGGGTGTGGGGGTAGGTGGGGGATGGGAGATATACAGTTAAAAGGTTAGTAGGGTAGAGAGAGGAGGCAGGGCGAGGTCAGCACCGAACGGAGATTTGGTTTTGTTTTTTTATTTTTTATTTTTGTTTTTTTCCCCCCGTCTTTCCCAAGTGGACTTGGCCTCATTTGGGGCTGACAGTATAGCGGAAGGGCTAAGGAAGGGAGAAAGTCCTAGGGTAGCCCCAGCGGGGCCTCACGTAGGCTTTGGGACAAATGGAGCCCAGAGACCTTGACCCTACCAGGTGTGTATTCTAGGCAGGTGCTGGGAGAATCTGACCACAGGACAGATGCGGTGCCTTCCCCACGGGGCACTGCAGGAACACCCTGAAGGCAGAGCAGACAGTAGAGTGGGTAAGGGGTGCCCCTCCTACTCCCCTGATTCATACCTGCCTATCCTTCAAGGCCTGTCCGTGTCCTCTCAACCCACCTGGTCTCTACTGCTTGGTCTTGTCCAGGGCCAGGCGTGTCCTTAATGTTGATACCTACTCCAGGTCTGCTTCCTCTCCTCTGTCCAGATGGAAGATTCCAGAAAGGGGGTTAGAGTTTAGCTTAGCATTTGATCGGAGAGCATTCGTTAGACAGAAGGGTTTGTTCCCGCATTTATATTCTTCTGCCATTCTCATCAGGCTCCCCGGGGATCGAGCCCTGTGCTGGTGAGAATGACAGGAGATACCGTACGCAGGGATTAGGTGAGCCTGGTGTGTGTGTGGGGGGGGGGAGAGGTGTCCCCCCCCCCCCAGCCCGTGACCGCCAGCTGCTGGGGCAGACGCCAAAGGATTACTCAACTCAAAGCCTTGAAACTGCTGACGAAGCCACCAGAGGCCACCTTACTAATGCAATTATTCCTTTAGGGGACAGGTCAGCAACTTCCCCTGACTCCCCGGAGGCCTGGGGGTAGGTGGTGTGCACGGTGCGTGCTGCAGCACTGACCTCCTTCCCGTGACTCCCCGGAGGCCTGGGGTAGGTGGCCTCCTTTGGCCTGGGCCCGCAAATCCCTAGTGCCAGGCTATCTAGGGCCCAAGCCTGAGGCCTGACCTGCCAGGGTTCTGCCTGACAGAGGAGATGCCTCCTGCCAGGTTGAGACAATGGCTGCTGCCTGTGAGGTTGGTGACTGGCTGTCATTCCAGCAGCCACAGGACAAGATCTAGTCTTGTTGCCAGCGTCGGGGTCCCTGGGACGGTCTTTCCCCAGAGTTATTTCCTTGGCAGGCTCTCATGTGCTCTAGGCTAGCCTCAAACTCACTATGCAGCTGAGGGTGACCTTGAACTTCGTCTTGACAATTTCATACATGTATAAGGTGCCCCCCCCACTCCGCCCCTGCCGGAACCCTGCATGCCTGCATCATACCCCTCCTCTTCCACCCTACAAATTCTCTTCAAACAAATAAACAACAACAACAACGATGACGAAGATGATGACGACATTTTGACTTTGTGGGTTTGTTTGTTTTGTTTTGATACCCAGTGAATTTAACTGGAAATGTCTATGTAACCACAGGTTTGCACTATGGGCTGGAGGGTTTCTCAGCAATACACAATGGCCGCCCTATTGGTAGCCAGTATTCAACAGGGAGAAGAAGAGCCCCATGAGCGACTCCCTGGTCCACGTTTGGTTGCTAATAGGTCCAGTCGTGTGTAAGTGGCCACAGCTGCTCTGAGGTCAACCTTGAACTTCTGATCCTCCTGCCTCTGCCTCCTGAGCGCTGGGCTTTCACAGGTGAACCACGGCACCTGGTCTACATGGTTCTGGGAGTGGAACTTTAGTGCACACCAGGCAAGTACTCTGCCGACCAAGCCACACCCAGGTGTCCTCACTCTCTGTGAAGAGCTACAGTTGCCTGCACGAGCTCTTCAGAACTAGAGGCCCAGCAATTTCTCTCCCCAAACCTAACCAACAGGAAATTTCCAGAATGTTGACTCCTGCTGCAATGCTATCCACCTGTGGAAGCTGTCTGCGCGCTCCACCCTTAGCACAGAACCACTGTGAATGGTGGGATCTCTCTCTCAATTCTGAAGCCATACAAAACAGTGTTTCCAGCTCAATTTCATAGGTGTCAGGTGACAAAAGGTCACAGGATGCTGGGCTCCTTGGCCTGGCCTAGCTGAATCAATGGCTTCTTTTTCTAGCCTGGACAGTGGACAGGTCAGAACTCAGAAAGGCAGAGCCCAGCAGTTTCTCCACAGAGGCTCTTTATTTTGCTCCCTAGATAACATCTAGAAGTAACCAGATACTCCCTGCATAGCTGCCCAGCCCAGCAATGACAAGTCTTTGCCCTTAAGTATTTTAAAGACCTAAGCAGACCTGGAGAGCCCCACCCAGCCTGGGCTCTAACCATAGGGAAGCCTCTTCTTTCACCTGAGATGACGCTGTGAAAATATGTGGGTTAACTTCTCCCTCCTGCCAGACCCTCTGAAGGGTGGGCTCCTCTTTTCCCTAGCAGACCAGTGTGGGAGTGTGTATGTTTATGTATTGTGTGTGTACGTGTATGTATGCATGTGTATGCGTGTCTGTCTGCATGTGTGTATGTATACATGTGTGTGTGGGATATGTACATAATGTGTGTATACATGTGTATGTCTGTGTGTCTGTGCATGTATGTATGTGTATCTGTGTGTGGTGTGCGTGCACATGTGCATGTGCTGGAGGAGGTACCTTGCTTCACCTTATTCCCTTGAGACAGTTTCTCGAAGAAGCGCCCCAGCACGGCTAGGCTGGCTCAGTAACAAGCCTCCTGGATCTGCTCGCCTCTGCCCCCAACACTGGGATTCCAGGCACACACAGTAGCTAGGCCCTACTTCTACGTGATTGCTGTGGATTTGAACTCACGTCCTCACGCTTGCAGAGCAAGCACTTTGCTCATTGACCTGCCTCCCCAGCACCTACTAGCAGAGCATTTTTAGACTCATCGTGGCAGAAGTTCTCATCAGAAGTAAAAATTTTGCTTTAAAAAAATTGTTTCCTGATGAATATTTATTACAGCTAAAATCAGAATTGAAGAAAGTGCTTTCCTCTTAGACAACAGGGTAAGTAGGTGAGAAATCTTATCACCTAGAGTAACACAAGATACACTCGTGAATAAGACAAGCGTGGGGTGGGCACGCTGAGTCAGCTTGGATTCCCTCAGTAAACTATAGGGCTAGCACATCTGCAGCGGGTTGGCCTGACCTCTGCTGAGTGAACAGCTGCAGCCTGCAGCAATCTATGCAGGGGCTCCCACCCTGCCCCACCTCGCCCCGCCCCACACCTGCTGAACTGGACTGGGGATCAGATCTGGGGGTGGGGGTATCTCAGCAGCATTTGGGGAATAATTTGAAAACAAGTATAGGAATATTTTAAGTATTGTACTTGTTTTGTTGTGTTTGTTTGTTTGTTTGTTTGTTTGTTTTTTGAGACAGGGTTTCTTTTGTAGTCCTGGACTCACTTTGTAGACCAGGCTGGCTTGGAACTCAAAGAGATACACCTGCCTCCCAAGTGCTGGGATTAAAGGCATGCACCACCACACCTGGCTCTTGTATTTGTTTTTTGTTGTTTTGTTTTGTGTGTGTGTGTGTGTGTGTGTGTGTGTGTGTGCACGCGTGTGCGCGCGCACGCACGTGTTTGTGGTGGTGGTGGGGGCAGGGCCTTGACATACAGTCCAGTCTGAGCCCCAGCCTCCAAGAGCTGGAATCAGCACTGTGAACCCACCATATCCTGGTAACATAGCAACAGGCCATGCCAATGTACAGGAAGAGTGAAGGGATTTCTTTGCAGGAACCTCCTTGCCTTCCATGCTGGCTCTCCACAGTTATGTTATGTTGGGGAATTTCCAAGGCTGTGTATGTACGAATGAGCAGGAATGCACACATGGCGGTGAGGATAGGCCATAGACCTTGGAGGGGAGACACGTGCTGTTTTGGCACATGCGTTGACATTTTGAGGAAAACATCATGACAGCTGCAAGGATTATGGACAATCCCCCCAGGAGTTGTGCAGAGGAAAGTTCTCTAACGTGACACAGGGCGCCACTTCCTGTGTGGCTCTTGATACCGAACTGTTCCTGATACTCTTTCTTAGTTGTATTTTCCCATTTGTCAAAACTGCTAACCTGGGGCTCACATATACAGTACCCCTGCAGGGCAATGAAAGTGCTGTTCCTTAGAAAGTTGTTTAGAAAACACACAGCGCAAAGCAACTCTCCACAAGGAAGAAAGGCCGAGGAGGATGCTGGGTAGGAATGTTTTGTTACCTATCCCTGACTCACACTTCCACCTCCAACACAGAACATGTGTTCCCTGAACATGGCTTGTGTGCGTGCCCGCATACATGTGTGTGCGAGTGCGTGGGAAGGCCCAATACTGAAGTCGGGAATTATCCTCCATTGCTCCTTCACCGTGTTCTGTAAGCCAGGGCCTCTCAATCAAACCCGGAGCTCATCCATATGGCTAGTCTTGCTAGCTAGCTTGCTCTGGGGATCGCAGCCATCTTCACTTTCTGAGGCTGGAGCTACACGCTGCCTGCCACACCCACCTGGCATTCACGTGGGCGTCTAGAGCATCCAGGCTCAGGTCCTCGTGCTTACATGGCCTGCCCTTTAATCAAGGATCCTCCGCAGCCCTTCCGGGGCCCTTTCGTTCATGTCTCTGTCAGACTTTCTTACACAGAGTCAGTCTACCAAGAGGATGTGCTCTTCATCTGCGCCCCCCCCCCCCCCCCCCCCCCCCCGCCCTCGCCCCGAACACGGAAACCTAGTTTGTTCCACTTGCTGTATTACGGCATTCACCTACCCTCCTCTAATTTCCTTTGTGGTACTAAGGATTGAATACGGGGGCCTTGAGCATGCTGGGTGCGCCCTCTGCCCTGAGCTACACCCACGGTCCTCCCACAGTCCCGTAATGGCAGGTTTTGAGGTGCTGAGAAGGATTGTGTGTGTAGGAAAGAGGAGACAGCAAGCTACAAAGTATCACAAACCCCAAAATCGCACTAAGCCAGAGGCATGCTGGTGGACATTAAATCTACTTAAACATACTAACCTGTTTAAGGTAGTATTTAACACTAGTCTTATTATTTTACTGATCTTTTCTAGTTCTTTAGTAGATGAAATTTTTGACAGTCTATTTTAAAGGGAATGTCTAATTTAGGCTGTGATCGACTATTTTACTCCAAGGAGAGACTCCTGCCTAAGACACTAAAAACAAAACAAAAACAACCAACCAAACCAAAAAACAAAGTCTGTGCCTATTTTGAAAACAAAACATTCAAAACAGAAATGAAGGCTGTTGTTGCACATGCCTTTAATTCCAGCATTCGGAAAGGCAGAGGCAGGCAGATCTCTCTGTGAGTTCGAGGCCAGCCTGGTCTACATAGTGAGTTCCAGGACAGCCAGGGCTACACAGAGAGACTGTGTCTCAAAACACCACCACTGAGGAGTTTGCTGTGACAGTGGCACCATGGTTATGTTGAGTAAAACAGCTGAGCCTGTGAGAAACCTGTCCTGCAGTGTTTATATTTGTTTCTGAAACTTTCAACAAAACAGCATAAAATTATTGATCATTGCTGTTACTGTGTGCGTGTTTACGTGGTTGGAGGACAACTTTCAGAAGCGACTTACCCTCCCCCATTGTGGAGGTCGAACCTTAGTTGTCAGGTTTGGCGCCTTCACCTGCTGAGCCACCTCACCGGCCAGAGGATTTTTAATCATCTATCTATCTATCTATTTTTAAAGATTTATTTATTTATTATGTGTAGTGTTCTGCCTGCATGCACACCTGCATGCCAGAAGAGGGCACCAGATCTCATTCTAGGTGGTTGTGAGCCACCATGCATGTGGTTACTGGGAATTGAACTCAGGACCTTTGAAAGAGCAGCCAGTGCTCTTAACCTCTGAGCCATCTGTCCAGCCCCAGCCAGAGGATATATATATATATTTTTAAATTAAATTAATGAGGACTGGGGTGTACCTCAGTGGTAGAGGTCCTTGAATAGTGTGCACAGATTTCTGGTTCAATCCAGAGTGTGCCCAAACCGAATCAAAGGAAAGGGTGGCTGAGCCAGTAACATTTAAACTCAACGGGTACACGGGTCTCACTGTCTATTATCTGTAATTTTGCTTATGACTGAAATTTGATATCATAAAAAGTTTCTGTAAAATGTGTCTACACATAGGGGAGAACCACATGGTTAATGTGGTTGATGATTTATTTTGATCATAAATACTCGATTTCCTTACGCTCCCCCCCCCCCACTCTGCTTCCATCACTCCTTCCTCAAATGCTTTCTCTCTGGCAGGGTCTGTCCTGTGGCTTTGGCTCACAGGAAGGTGTTAGCGTCAGTTCAGGTAGAATTGGCATGGTGCACTCGCGCCCCCTCCTGGAATGAAAGGAAAGTGCCGCTGTGGAACTCTTCCCTTTCTCTATAGCTGACTTTATCTCTGCACACCAGATCTGCACACTAAAGTAAGTAAATAGGTAAGTAAATTAGCAAGCAAGCAAGTAAGCAAGGAAGCAAACAAACAAAATTTTAAGTGTGTAACAGGCCCACTGCATCACACCACACTTAATTTGACCCACCGGCAATACCCAGAACAACCACAAGATGACAGTATTATCCCATAACAAAAGCTTTGTCTCCACAGACTTTGAATTCTCATTTATTTACTGAAATTTGAAACTATAGAAAACGTCATCAATACCTAACTTGAAACTTCAGGCAGAGGCTTAAATTCTTAGTGATGAATCGTGGCAAAGTTTCCAGTGTCTCCAGCTCCAGTTTGGTTTCCTCCACCAAAGCACAAATATTACCACAGGGGTGACCATCCCTCAGGAACATCAGCTGTGCTTTGCTCTAACATGCTTACTCACGTGTCATAGATGGGTACTGAATGGAAGGCACTTGACCTGTTGGGCCAAATCAGTGGCTGGCACATTGGCATCAAATTTGATAGTATTCTCTTTAAAAAAGCTTTTTCTGTTCCCACGAGAATCCAGATGACACGTCAAAATGGCTAGAGGTAGATTTTCAGCTAAATCTTACCTTTTCTGCATTCTCCCCCCCCCCCCCCCGGCAGGGTTTCTCTGTGTAGCCTTGGCCATCCTGGACTCACTTTGTAAACCAGGCTGGCCTCGAACTCACAGCGATCCGCCTGCCTCTGCCTCCCGAGTGCTGAGATTAAAGGTGTGCGCCACCACGCCCGGCTTTTCTGCATTCTTGATGTAACTACCAGAAGGGTCACTTATTAGGACTTAGGGAGCCAAGAGCGGAAAGCACAGTCACTGAATTCGGACTGGGAAACTGCTAGATTAAACTTGGACAAACTACCGTTTGTGAGGGTTCTGGTTGGCATACATACTTGCAGCTAGTTGTGAGGGTCTGAAGGCACACAGGCAGTGAGGCCTGGCGAGGAGTCTTCTCTTAGGAGAAGGGTAAAAGCGACAGGACAGGGAAGCGCAGCCTAGCCTGAAATGTTCTCTGACTCAGCTGGCTGCAGTTTGGAACTGCACACAGGGAGGGAGAAGACAGGTGGGCTGACTTCAGGTGATGATGGCCTGAGGCACTGAAACAGGTGCAGCACGGAGGCTGCAGATTCAGAGCACCTGGGAATCGCCCTGTGGCCTGCAAGAGGGGAGCTGTAGAGCCTGAGGGCCAGGGAACATTCTGGACACAGAACTGCCTACAGCTTTCCCATGGTGCAGTCACAGCCAGAAGAATAAATGTCCTGACATTAGAAACTTTAGAATCGAATGATAATGAAAATACAACATAGTCAGATTTGTGGGACACAATGGTAGCAGTTTAAGAGGCAAGTTTACATCGCTAATTGCCCACATTAAAAAAAAAAAAAAAAAAAGGTGAAGCCATCTCACAGGTTTCTACATCCAGGCTGGATATGTAGGGAACCCATGGAGGATGTTGGCATGACCCTGGCTTGCCTGTGCTCCAGGCCCTTGCTGCAAGCAAACCCTTCCCAAATGAATGATCCAAGGTTGGGCAGTTTGTTTATATCCAGATGTAGAATACCACCTTTGGGCTCTACATATGACATGGGACATGAAAGTAGAGGTGGTAAAACATCTTCCCTGTAAAAAGAAAGAGGAGAGAGGGGTGGGGGTGGGGGGATGGAGAAAGGGGGCGGGGAGGGGGGAGAGAGAGAGAGAGAGAGAGAGAGAGAGAGAGAGAGAGAGAGAGAGAGAGAGAGAGAGAGAGAGAGGGAACACTAGAAGACATCCCAGGATGGTGTCACCCATTGGCCTGGGTTTTTATCCATTCCAGAGTGAGCAGCAGCATTTGCCACGATCAACACTACCCGTGCAGGGAGCAGGTTCTGGCTTCATTTCAAATCCACAGGAGCCAGGCGGTGGTGGCGCACACCTTTAATCCCAGCACTTGGGAGGCAGAGGCAGGCGGATCACTGTGAGGTCAAGGCCAGCCTGGTCTACAAAGTGAGCCTAGGACAGCCGAAGCTAACACAGAAAAACCCTGTCTCAAAAACAAACAAACAAACAAACAAACAACCCAAAACCAACAACAACAAAAAACCCAAACAAACACACAAAAAACAAAAAACAAATCCACAGGACCTTTGAGTGTTTCTCTTTGAACAGGCAGTCAGGTGCCGAGGGATCGAGTACCAGCTATAAAGCCAGACAGACTTGGACTCTTGGGCAGGTGTACCCTGTGTGATCAGGAGCCCATCACCTGGTCTGGATGAGGCCTGGCTCTCCCAACTGCAAAATGGAGTGAAAAAAACTTCGACATCAAGGAGCTCCTGAGTGTTAAAGGGAACAGATCACAGGCATAGAATGTGCTAGAAGAATAGCTTCCCACTGCCTGTTCAGGGAGGAGACCTGCAGGGCTGGGGTGTGGCCTGCCTCAGCATAGAGAGCTTGCTGAGCACGTGTGGGCGCCCCAGTACCACAAACAAAGCCAAACTGAAATGCACCTGTGTGGTCTCACCTAGTCCCAGCTATGAAGAAATGGAGAGCCCATGATGTCTGTGGAAAGGAAAGGGTGTTTTCTGCAGAAGGCACGTGTGTGTGTGTGTGTGTGTGTGTGTGTGTGTGTGTGTGTGTGTGTGTATACTCCACTGACTCCTTTGGGGTTTCCCCACCTGCAGGTATTTCAGGGCATACAGCCTATTAGAAGGAACTCAGGTTTTATCTATTTCTAATGCTCCATGTGGTGGTGGCCACACAATTTGTGCTCAAAGAAAGATTAGAGGCCAGCAGGTCCCCAAGGGAGGAACAGAGGCTCTGGTGCTCCTGTCCTGAGGTTTGTGCTGAGGGAACAAGGACCATACACAGAGACCCCCCTCCCCAACCCCCCCTCCTCTCCCCAGCTTAGCCCACACTCGGCGATGGATCCTGATGCGCTCACACAACCATACACCTTCTCAGCTTCCTTTGTAAGTAGGAGTGGCCATAGAACCCATCGGCCAGTAAAACCTAAGTGGCGTCTGCTGGACACAGGATGGAGTTCTGTGAACAGGGAAGCCACGACGGGCACAGCTACTCTTCTTGTGCTTTTCCCTGAAGGGGCATGTGACAGCTGTCATGCAACCATGAGGCGGAGGCTCGGAGAACCGCAGAGGAGCTGACCCCAAATGGCTGAGCTATAGCTGAAACCAAACCCTTAAGCCAGCTGAGTCAGGGTCTCTTCCATATCCACTCACATGAATGGTGAATGATGCACAGACCATCTGCATAATGAAGCTAAGGCCCATGGGACACCCAGTACGAAAGCTTTCTGTTGGTTGAGAGGGGAGTTGATAAACCCAGTCTCTGATGTTTGGAGGGCTGGGCATTTAATGTAGTGGTAGAGCACGTGCAAAGGTCTCGGTTTGATCCCCACTATTGGGGGTGGGGAGCACTTTATATTTCTAAAATGAGATTTTTTGTAAGGTGACAAATGCTATTTGCTCGGCTCTCCAGAAAGTTCAGCCATCTTCCTAAAGTGTTAAGTGCCTCACTTTTCAAAGTGCAGTCCTTGTACCAACAGTCACAGTACCATCTATGAGCTTTCAAGGAACTGGGTCCCACACTACCCTACACCTCTGGAATCCTTCACTTCTCACCTCCTGAGTCAGCACTGGGGCAGGGGTTTACAAGGTCTCCGGGTCCGCATGCTTGCGGGGTAAGCCTTTCCCTGACCGAATCATCTCCCTCAGGCCTGGGACATTTTATTTAGAACTGAGTCTGACTCCTTGTCACTTTCCCGATTGGCTGTGTAGGGCCACTTTTCCAGGCTCTTGGCGTTGGTCCCTAACAACCCCTGAAATGTCTGATGGTTGAAGACAGCTGTCCCACCAGGAGCATCCTCATCTTGTGTACCTTTGTGACATGTGTTCTCTAGTGTGGCGCCCGGGCCACCGTAGTACCGAGTAGAGGGCGAGGGACTTCGGAGTTAACTCATGCACACACACACACAGCGGGCCCTTCGTGCTAAGAGAGCAGCAGCAGCTGCAGCAGCAGCCACGGCAGCGGTTTATTATTCTCGTTCCAGAGTTCCAAAGAGCCTTCTTATAGGCAGCAAAACAGGAATCCTCCTCCCAGGTGAAATCCCTCAAGAGGTAATCGCACACAGGAGGAAAAGTCTCGAGGAAGGGAGGGGCGCGTTCGCCTGATTCCTACACACTAGAACTAGAGTGTGGGGTTCCCAGCTGGGGTCTGATCCTCAGCATAGGACCAGCCTCTTGCTTCACTCAGGAGGTGGGGGCTTGTGTACCTTTCAAATGCAGCCCAAGGTGAAGGCAGGCACATTGCGCTTAGGTAGAGCTGTGCCTGGCTTTGTAAAACCAGTGCTGATTGGCTGGAGTTTGTATGCAGGAAGAGACCAGAGCCGATATTCATTGAGCCCATGTCCTGGGAGATGGAGATGGAACGAACGCCAGGCTTGAGGGGAGGCTGCGGAATCCTAGTGCCACTGCTGTCAGCCGTGCTGGGGTGCTAATGGCTCTCCATCAGTGTCCGAATGTTACAGGTTTGCAGTGAGGATACGATGGTGTGAGTGGTCAGGCCTGGAAATACAGCTCAGTGGTAGAGCACTTGCCACACAGGTATGTACCCAAGGCCCAGGGTTGAGCCTCAGTGTGGAGGTGGGGAAAGTGGGCTAGGAGTGTTCTGCATGCCGTCTGGCATAGACTTCTGACTTGAACATTGAAGAATGAATGAAATTTGTGGGCAATGGTTGTACAACCCCAGGAATGTTGAAGACATCACTCCATTGTGTGGTTGGCATGACTATTACGATGAATTTTATGCTAAGTGACTTTTGTAAGAGAACAAAGGGAAGTTTTCCAGGTAGAAAAGATGAAAATAAGGAGGAGGTAGCAACTTAGGCAAAATACTGTTTCCTGCAGACTCTAACAAAGGACTATCGCCTGTGGTGTCAGTGAGGATTTGCTTTATCAGGAGCCAAGATGATCTGAGTGGCTTTGCCAAACATCTTGTTAAAATAGAGAGCAGGGTGAAGTCAGCTCCTGGGGAGTCGGGGTTTCACTGTGGCCTCTTCTGTAGTGTAACCACCCTAAGGAGGGTAGAAAAAAGGCACAAAGCTGCAGTCCTGGGAGGTGGCCCACACCTATCACCTCTACCCTTCTCGCCTGTTTCCAACACCCAGCCAAGGCAATGTCCTGCAGAAACCAGGAGGTGAGGCCGCCTTCATAGGAGGCTCGCGCGTTGTGTTCTCAGATCGGCTCTTTCACCCGAATGGTATCCGAGTCCAAGGTCTGAGACGCCAGTTGTGGCAGGAGACTGTGCTCCCCCACTCCCCAGTGGTCCAGTTGTTGATGCTGTTTACAAGGCGAGTCTCTACTGCAGGAAGTACGTCATGGGAGGCAGGCCCTCTCTATGGCCAGCTCATTTTCTCTGCTTCCTGCTTGCTGTTAAAGCTCTGATCTCTCACCCCTCTGTTCCTACCATTATGTCTGCCTCTTGCTGCCTTGCTGCGACGGGCTCTTGGCTCTCTGGAACAGTAAGCCCAAACCAACTCTTATATAAGTTGCCTTGGCCTTAGTGTTTACTCACAGCAACAGAAAAGCATCTAATACACCAACTTCCCCCTCCCCTGCCCAGAGCTCACTTCGTCTTTTGGGAGATTTGGGAAGTCACGTAGATAGATCATTGCCTCAGCTTTAGCTGTCAGCTTGACACAGCCTAGAGTCATCTGAGGGAGGCTCAACAGATTGTCCAGAGCAGAGTGGCTTGTGGCTATGTCTGTGAGAGAGTCTTCAGATTGATGATTGATGGGGAAGGGCAAGCCCACTGTGGGCAGCCCCATCCCTGGGCTGTATAAGGAAGCTAGCTGAGCACAAGACAGTGGGCCAGCCAGCTAGCACATTGCTCCATGATCTCTGCTTTAGTTCCAGCCATGAATTCCCCTCAGTGATGAATTATGACCTGGAAGTGTAAGCCAAATACCATCCCCAAGTTGCTTTGGGCCACAGTGTTTGTTACAGAAACAGAATGAAAGGGAGAAAAGCCATGCTTGTGGAATGACTGCCCGTCAGGCGTGTGACTGGTGCCCTCGTGAACCCGGTCTGCACAAGACTATGCCCATTGGCATCTGTCATGGAGGGGCAGGTGCTCACTAAGCTCCCCTTCTCTGTGGACAGACAGCCATTGCTGGGGGTCGGAGCCATTTTCTTCAGCAGTGTAGGCACTCACTCATTGGTCGCCCCTGCTCTGTATTAATTTCATTGGATCACCAAGTTAGACTTGAGTGGCACTGTTCTTTTGGTTTCTTAGTGCTCTGAGGTCAGCAGGCACTTGTTCACCTTTCTGGGAAAATTCCACACAGCTGGGACTGTGTGTAACAACGGGCCCAAAGACTCATACATTTGAATGGTTAGGCACCAGGGAATGGCACGGTTTGAGAAGGATTAGGAGGTGTGGCCTTGTTGGAGTAGGTTTGCCTTGTTGAGGGAAGTGTGTCAATGGGGATGCGCTTTGAGGTTTAAAAAGCCTAAGGCAGGCCCAGTCTCTTAGTCTCAGCCTCTCTCTGTCTCTCTCTCTGCCTGCAGATCAGGATGTAGCTCTCATGGACTGCTCTGGGGCCACACTTGCCACCATGCTCCCCACCATGGGATAATGACTAAGCCTCTGAAGCTGTAAGCAAGCCCCCAATTACATACTTTCCTTTATATGAGTTGCCTTGGCCAACAGTGACTAAGACACAAGAACACAAATATGTTAACTAAGCAGATCTTTAAACCAGTTTATTGTATTTTTACAATAAAAATAAATTAATTGTACACAAAATAGTGCTGAAAACAGCCCATATTTGCTCATACAATTCGCCTTCTGCTCCCCCTCCTTCCATTAACACTGTAAGGGAGAGGCAGAATTGGTGTTGTCCTTAGTGGGCTTTTGCTCCCAGCTCTGGCGTTCACGGGTCAGCCTCAAGGCCCTGGCCCCAGCAGTCTCCAACAGGGACCCTGGGGTTATAGTCAGAGCTGAGAATGCTGCCACATGTCTCCAAGTGACTCCCAGCCCCCTAAGCCCAAGCCGCGCATAGCTCTGAGCTCCTGAGCATCGAGGAGGCTGGTAAAGCAACAGCAGGCCACACCGAGAAGGGACAAGAAGCACAACTCATTTCCCTTTCCAAGGGCTTGGGTGTGAGGAGAGGGCGGGTTATATGAGATAATATTTAAGACAGAAAGGTGGCAGTCTTAGTCAGGCACAATACCGGGGAGGCGGGAGGAAGCCCCTGACTATGTCATAAGCAGAGTTAGTTATACTTGACCTTAAACCCCCAAAAGTTTGACCAATCACTGTACTAAACATCTGTAATGATTGATAGAATGAGACACTGGGGTGCAGCAACATTCCAGGAACCTGGGTTAGTATGATCAAACAATTTTATCCAAATGTGGATGGCATATGTAAATAAATACCTATTAAGCCCCTTTAAAATGAACATATTCTAAATAACAGAACTATTTTCGTGTCACAGTCCACTCTGCAGATATAGTTCAGAATACATATTTCCTATAAACATCTTGTATTTACAGAGAACAAAATAATAAGTTATAGCAAAGTATATCCTTTTGTTGAGTGGATGGCAGGGGACTGGGGGCCCAGGAAGGTGGCAGTTAGTGAATATAACAGAATATGGATTTTTGTCTCGCTGAGGCCAGGGGCTCATCAGCTGAAGAGACCGGGAGTTTCCACGTTCTTGGGGCCACTTTCCACAATGTGATGGACAGCCCAACTGAATGAGGATTCAGGGACATAAAGGATGGTTTGTAGTAGAGGGCTACTCTTTGTCAGCTAGGGCTCCCTCAGGAAGGCAAGGCGTTCTTCAAAAGAGATTGGATGTGAGTGGCCCAGCTAGCCAAGGCTGCCTCCATGGAGGTGTGTGGCCCCAGGGAGGCACTTACCTACCCCCATCCACATCTCTGTGCCCCTCTATGAAGCATATGGACACAGCTCTACCAGGTTGCCAGTGGCTGCCATATGAGGCTGTGTGCAGCCCACAGGAAGGGACACTAAAAGCGACAAGGTGGCAGCAGTTAGGAATGAGATGAGTGACTCACACAGAGCTGTTCCACTTGGACAGCCACCGAATCCTGGACTTGGAGATGACCTTGAACAGCGTGTTGCCAAGAGAGAGAGCCGGGTTCCTTCCCACACCCTGACAAAGCGCTGTCCTGTCTCAGCTGCCGCCTCTAAGGAGGGCTACTATTTCCAGCAACCCTAAAACCCATAGAAGGTTCTAGCTTGCAGAAAGTTTGTTACTCTGTAAGAGCCACCTGTTTCACTGAGGTCCTTCCCTCTGTTTCCTAACAGGGGTCTTGTGGTTTTGTGTCTGCAGATGCCACATCTCAAAGTCCCTTGCTCTGTCTCTAACAGGCTGTCCTCTTTATCACGGTTTGAAAACCGCGTTTGAACATTACATGTGAACAGTGGCCTTCCTAGAGACACATGTAGCTTGAATCTCATCCATGTTTTCTCTATGGTCCTGGTGGCTTGCGGGATGGCTTATACACACATACATATATGTGTGCGCTTGTGGAGGTCAGAGGACAACTGCTGTTCTTCAGGTGTCACCCACCATGTTGTTTGAGACACGGTCTCTCACTGGCCTGGAACTTGCCATGTAGGCTGGGCTGGCCAGCTAGCGAGCCTCAGGGATCCACCTGTCTCTGCCTCTCCAGGGCTGGGATTACCAGTGAGTAATTACCTGGCTTTTCGTGTGTGGGTGCTGAGACTCCAAACTCGGTTCCCCAGCACTTTGCTGACTGGGCTGACTCACTCACCCAGGGGTCGTGTGCATTTTGACGCTTCTGCCCACTTTCTTGACTCACTTTGAACTTAGCTGGAATTCTTCCCTTTCCGTCACTTTTCAAGTGTGTAGTTATTCTTTTAATCCAAAGGTAGCTATTCCTACTGAACTCTTGAAATAAAGGCTTTTTGAATTAAAAAAAAAATTTTTTTTTTTTTCAGATCCCTCTTGCCCTATCCGTTGACTCTCCAAGCTCAGCTCATCGGCCACTTTTCTTCTAAGACATCTAAGCTACATGCAAAGTGTTTTATCTGGCAAGGATCGGACGCTGGCCTCCATCTGCAGGGCTCACCCTGTCGTGATGTAATCTTTTGTTTTGCTCCTTATATTTATATAGGAAAACTCTATGGTGCCAACGCTATGACAGCTATTAATAAAGTGAGGAGACTATCTTGGGCAGGTGTTAGCAATATCTAGATTTCTCCATTCCACACAACAATTTCCCAGCCCTCTGAAAGCTATCTTAAAAAGAGAATATTAGGGGTAAACACTTAGAGAACAAATAGATGGTGTATACTGAAATCAAAGAGGGAAGACAGGACACAGAAATCCTGGGGTGACAAGAAATAAAAGGAGCAGCGGGGCAGTTGTGAGAACTCAGTCCTTGAGCCTCTGAGATGCATTAGCAAAGCTCCCGGACCTCTCCCTAGTCTGCTCATGACTCAGAGATGGGAACCGCTCCCTCTAGCGGCCAGACAGCATATTCCCAGCCGCCCAGAGAGGTAACCAGAAGTAGACTCTACAGCAGCCTCAACAAGGAAAGGTGTTTTTTTGTTTTTTGTTTTTTGTTTTCCAGTGAGTGAGGAACAAATGCTTCTCATTTGGGGCTTTGCTGATTTTTGTTCAGAAAGGCTACACGGTAGCTTTAATTTCTCTAATTTTTCATTCAGAGCTGGTGATGTGGCCATCTGACACACTGGGGGAAATCAGTATTGACATATAAATTTCAATCCCACATCGCAGCCAATGAAAGGAACGTGGAGAGGCCCAGGAAGGAGATGGCGGATAAAGAGCCATCTGCAGGGACAGGCATCCATCCCTGATGGCCACTGGGGAGCCCCAAGGCCCCAGTGGGCACACTGGCTAGGGAGGAAGCCGTGCAAAGAGAAGCCAGGGCGTTCGCGAGATTGGCCTTCTAAACAAAGAGGCTCATTGACCCCATTCTAGAAATCTGTAATCTTCTAGAGAACTGAACTCCTGGGACCAGGTCATTTTTGTGGGAAAAAAAAATCCACTGATCTCAGGTGAAGTGTTTACTTTTTTGTTTGTTTGTTTTTTGTTTTTGTTTTTTTCCCCTGAAGATCAGGACCTGACCCACTTGCTCTGACCTACTCCCACTACAGGAGGGTCATTTGTCCTCCTTAAGGACTGTGAGGTGACATCTGACACCCAGGATAGACAAAGCCATCACCAACCCAGGCCAGTCCTGAGAATTTGTGAAGTGTGGTAGGACCGGAGTGCTCAGTCTCTGCAGAGCAGTCCTTTCGTCCCTGTGGTGGCCCATCCCTGGGTGGCTTTTGTTGCTAGAATATTTCCCTTCCCTGGAGCTAACACCAGCCTTCGTCTCCCCACAGATCACTCATGCAAACACCTAACAAGGAATCCTTCAAGTGACTGTCATGCCCAGCAAGACCTGAGAATGGCTGCGTAAAGGAAAAATTACCTGGGATAGGCAAAGGCACAGCCGTGAGAGGGGCTGGGAGGGGACTGGACAGAGGCTCCTGGAGTGGTGGCTTCTCTCCGTGCTTAACATGGCAAGTGTGGTCTCTGCTGGGCTGTGTCTCATGAATATCAGGAGAGGCCAGGCTGCTGATGGAAGTGGTGCCTGGCTTCCCAGGCACAGATGGATTCTGGGAGGATACGCAGAAGGTCAAGGCCAACGGAATCCTGACAGTTCATCAGACTAGACAGTGATCCCATCCCCCCAGCTGTGAATGGCCACAGTGCAGGCTAGTGCAGGTAATGGTGCTCACGGGGAGACCCTGTGCTAAGCGTATGTGCTTGCTTTAAGAGAACCGTGCCCACGACCCGAAATAAGATCATTTCTATAAGTTTACAAATTTTAAGAAAAAAATATTCCTCTTAACTATCTCTTCATGTACCCCAAGATGGTTCACCTTTCATATGCACCGAGTCCTTTCAGGTTTGGGGCCTCTGGAATTACAGATGGGCCAAGTGAGTCAGCAAAGATGGAGAGGGCTTCATGGCTCCTTCTCCCAGACCCATAGTGTTAAATTTGATCTCGATGGCCGCCAAGTCTTGTGGGTAGTAAGAGTCATCAGTCACAGTGGAAGTATGTAAGCTATGTTAAGACCACCAGGAACTCTTTAGTCAACCCTCAAGGCCCAAATAGGGCCCTTTCTATTGCACCGTGGAGATGTTGCTGGGATACTGGCTTGGTTTTCCACCTAGGAGAGATGGTGGGACAACAGCCTGTGGGGTTTGGGAATTTGTCCCGGCTCCAGAGTGGCCCAGAGAATCCCCGGCAACTGCCCAACTCACCCTGTGGCTTTCTTGTCTTGTGGGACAGTTTTGTCAAGAATAGAACTTAGCAAACACCCCAGGGCACTGTCAGCAGGGGCTGAGACTGAGGGAAGTGGGGACAGGAATGCAGACGTCTTGAAAGAACTAAGCAATCAGCTGAGGCAGCCCTTGGGGACAGAGGAAGGCCTCCGGAAGCCTGGGCTCTGTTCACAGAATGCAAAACTTCTCAGCCTCCTGGTCAGGTAGGAAGCCCCATGCATCCTTTAGACTATGGGCTCTGGACTGACCCCAGGCTGGTCACTGGAGGTGCTGTGGGGTGAGGGCTATGCTCAGCCATCTGGGGTAGGTAGGCACTTGGCCCTGCCACAAAATGGCAAGTCAGTTACCTGAGCTGAACCTGACTTTCCTTGTAAAGCGGGAGTACATATTCACCCCCTGCAACCGTTTTGGGGGTACTGCAGCCTCCAGTGAGCTACTGTCTGAGCGTGTATGCCTGCTAAACTTAAAAGCACACGGTTGGGTGATACCTCTGTCCCAAGGCAGGAAACAGTCTATTGTCTTTAAGAATGGCAACAGGCACAGCTGGGCTGAGGTAACAGGGGTACAATAGGTCTCTGCAAGGCTTGTCGCTGCTGTAGGATGCGTTGCTGTCCTCTACTTTCTGAAGAGGTGCTAACTTTGGACAGGCCGGTAGCACCAGAAAGGAGGCTGTGTTTGGTCAGTGGTCTAGCTGCTGACTTGGACAGCAGCAAGCCTGAAGTTAGGATGAGAGCCGCACTACTTGACTTTCAGTAGGCACCCTCAGCAGGCGCCAGGTCCCAACCAAGGAAGGGAGTGAGTCATCAGGACGGAGCGATGCTCAAAGGGTCAGCCGTGCCTTTCTAACTTCCTGGGTACCATGCGGCACGCTTCATGAAGGTGAAAGTTGGGGTCCCCAGTGGAGTAGCCACCAGCCAGGTGGGCAGGGGTGTTATCGGCTCCCCGAGAAGCCCGTGTGTCTGTTGGCCACTCGGGTGCAAGAGGCACAGCAGGCGGTCTTGTAGTAGTTGTAGACGCAGAGGCGCGCCTGGACCACCACGTTGCAGTTGTAGTACTTATCCTTGCAGTTTTCGTCTGCAGTGGGAGAGAGCGGAGGAGACCCCTGAGCCCCAGAGGCAGCTGGGACCAGCAGATAGAGAAAAGGTAGTGACACAGCACTTTCCCGGGCCCTGCTTGTGTGTGTGTGTGTGTGTGTGTGTGTGTGTGTGTGTGTGTGTGTGTGTACACGTACGTGGGATGTATTATGAACGGGTATTGGAGGTTCGTCTGGTACTATGTATTTTGATGCTAATTACTGGCTCCCAAGATCTGGTTGCTGCCAAGATCTAGTGTGGCAGTGTAACCTTGCCTCCCTGATTGGCTGAATAAAAGGCCTACACCTTGGGCAAGGCAGAAGGGGGCGGAGCTTTGAGGAGAGGAGGATCTTGGGAAGGAGAAGCAGAAGGTACCAGAGGAGGGAGAAGGAGGAGAGTCGCCACGGGATTGGAAAGATCCGTGTGGCCACAGAGGAGGAACTCTGAAGTTGCACACGGAAAGAAACGGCCCAGATGAACAGCCTTAGCAAGTGTTTGGGGATGACGGATGGGAGGCAGCCCAAACGGAAGTTATTACAAGCAGGTGGCATGGGATGGAGGCGATGTGTGCCTTGCCCAGTGAGAATAGGCTATTATAACATTCATCGGGTGTCTGTGTCTTTATTGATTGTAAAGGTGGGTTAGGTAATACCACCATAATAACTATAAGCCTAATAATAAACAGTTATTAGGCCATACTTTAAAATTAACAACATAGGTATGTGGGGGTGTATGTATGTGAAAGTATGTGTGTGTGTGTGCGTGTGTGTATGTGTGTATGGGTGCATGTATGTGTGTATGTATGTATGTGTGTATGTGTGCATGTGGGTATGCATGTGTGCATGTATATATGTATGTGGGTATGTGCATGTATGTGTGTATGTATGTGTGTATGCATGTGTGTATTCATGTGTGTATATATGTGTGTATGTATGTATGTATGCATGTGTGTATGTATGTGTGTATGCATGTGTGTATGGGTGTATTATGTGGGGGTCTATGTGTGTCTGTATGAGCCTGAGTGAGTACATGCAGAGACCAGAGGATGTCAGAGATGTCAGGGAGGGACTGTTAGGGCTCCGTAGAAGTATGAAGGGTTGAGAGAAGACAATGAGGGTGTGAAAATGATGCCCAAATATTTGATATGCATATGAGCTTGTCAAAGAATAATAAAGAAAAAAAAGACATCTGAGAAATAAGTGGAGGAGCAGTTGAGGAAGATATCTGATGACTTTGTCCTCCACACACAAGCATATATGTATGTACACACACACACACACACACACACACACACACACACACACATACACATACACAATACATATTCAAGAATACCCTCGGATTATGGGTGTGCTTGTAATCCCAGCGCCTGGGAGGCTAAAGCAGAAAGCATAGGAGTTCAAGGTCAGGCAAGGCAGCCTAGTGAGACCCTGCCTCCCACACATAATAACAAAACCATGCTTGTGATGAAGAGACTGGCCCGCAACGGTGAACACCAAACCTGAGGGTTTCTTCCCATAAAGAACTACGGAGAAAGGAGAAAAAGGTCATAGAGGGCACCTGGGATTCATCTATTTTTCTGTCTTGTTAAACTTGCGTGGGCAAGGGCGTAGGGTTCCTTACCAAGTCATTGGCACCGTACGGTGGCTACCCCACTGAAGAGAGTGACCCCTCCCGGTCACCATTAATATCAATACACAGCACCTTGGCTATGCATGGCTAGGGCCTCACTCGGCCTCTCCCTCCACCTAGTTTCCTGGCCGCTGAACCAGGACCTCAGTGGTTGGCTAGCCAGCAAGCCCAGGGAGCCTCCTGTCTGCACTTCCGGAGGGCCGGGCCGACAGGCATGCGCCACTGCACCCAGATTTAATGTGGTTGCTGTGGATCCAAGCTCAGATCCCAAGGCTGGCACAGCAAGCACCTTACCTACTGAGCCGTCTCCCCTGGTCCCTGAACATGTCCTCAGACTGGAATTGTATATGACAGTGTCCTTACCCATGTGGCACCTAACTTAAGAAAATGTAGAGATTACATACACGTCTTGGCCAATGTTGAATTTACGCATTCACTTTTGTTACTGGGGAGGGTATCCATGTAAATATATAATGTATGCATTTTCCATTGGTAGATACTTGTTTACATTTTTCCTGTTATAAGTAATGATCTTTTAAGCAAAAATTTTTGTCTTCTTTCTGGGTTTTAACACACATGCAGCCTTATTAGATGTGATGGCTGCCTCCAAACTATATGAAGCTATTTGTATTTCTCTTGGCAGAACAGCAGAATTCCTCTTTTTTTTTTTTTTTTTCTTTTGGCAGGAGGGTGGGAAGAAGACACGGTCTCATGTAGCTTCATCTGGCCTTAATGCTGGTGAATGACCTTGAAGTCCTGATCCTCCTGCCTCCATCTCCCGGTGCCAGGGGATGATTCCAGATGTGTGCCCCCATACCTGGCTTACGCTGTGCTAGAGACCAGTCTCAGGGAGCTAGCTGTGTGTGTTAGGCAAGCTCACCCTCGTGCCACCCCCCCCCCCTTAAGCAGAACTATCCCTCACCCTGCGCTGCCTAGGGAATGCTAAACTATCCGGGGTTGAGGTATAACACTGTATCGGTGTGTGCCACACAGGTCCCCTTTGCTGGGAGCAGCTCTTCTTGTGGGCTCACCAAGTTCTCTATGCAAAAGATCAGAATCTTTGCTGGTCCCTGTGTTGCAAGTTTCTTCTTTTAGGCTTGTAGATCTTCTTGGCACTTCTTTTATATTGTCATGTGATAAGCAGACCCTTGACTTTTTTTTTTTTTTTTCAGACATGGTTTCTCTATGTAGCCTGTCCTGGGCTTGGTTTGCAGTACAGGCTGGTCTCAAACTCACAGAGGTCCACCTGCCTCTCTGCCTCCTGAGTGTTGGGATTAAAGGCGTGTGGCCACCACACCTAGTTATTGGTATTATAGTATTTTTCCTTGTAAGCAATCTGGGGTTTTCATTTAAGAAATTCTTCCCTACTCTAGGATAAAAAAAAAAAATCCCTCAAACTCTTTTCTTAAAGTTTAAGTTTTCTGATTACATTTATATTTCTCTAATTCACCAGGAACTGGTAACTGTGGTGGTGATGGTGATGTCCATGCGTGTATGCGTGTGTGTGTGTGTGTGTGTGTGTGTTGAGAGGTATGGATTTAATTTTACTGTTTCTTTATATACCTAATCACATTTGAGCTGTTTCATTATCATTTAAAGTGTCATTCTTTCCCCAGACTCCTATGCTAACTCCATCAAGTATCAAGCATCTTTGGTTTATTTTGGGACTTTCTATTGTATACTTTTAGCTGTTCACCTCCCCCTGTGCCAGCACGCCTTGATTTGTGGCAGGATAAGCCCGCCAACACCATCTATCCTCAAAATTGTCCTGGCTATACCTTACTCTTATCCGATATAAACTATCTGGTATATCCACTTCATACTCAATACATCCAATTAAAAAAAAAAATCCTGTATGGATTTTGACTGACATCGCCTGAAGGCTGGGAAGACGGCTCATGTGGTAGAGTGGTTATGATGCAAGCGTTAATACCTGAGATCGAGCCCCAGGACCCGCATGAAGGAATGGGGCATGTAGTGCATGCCTGTGATCCCAGAGTGGGAGGGCTGGACAGGTGGGTCTCTGAAGTTTGCTGGCTAGCCAGGCTATGTAGCAGTCATGGGCCAGTGAGAGACTATCTTAAAATAAATAAGGAAAGAAGATGGAGGAGGAGCAAAAGGAGTAATAGGAGGAGGAAGAACAAGGTAAGGAAGAAGAGATGTGAGAAAAGACTTGAAACGCATCTTAGGAAAATGTTTTATAATCCATTTAAAGGATTCTGCAGGCAGGAGGCTTCAAAATAAATATTGACAGAATTCCCATGTCTGGCTCATGCACACGAGCTATTTATTTATTTGCCTTGGCAACCCACAGTTGAAGTGATTTAAATTTGGATCGTCAGTTGTTCCTCGAGTTGCTTTTTAAAAGGTTGCATTAAAATAAGACATCAAAGAAGAAAGTTGTCTCAGGCACACAGACAGGGGTAATTAAAGATGGTTAAAATTGCTGACCCCTTGGAATTGATTGCATGGATTTCGGAGCAAGGGGTGGCTGCCATAACCGGTTCGTGTGTTCTGAAGCCCGTCTCTCGGCCAACGCACGCTTGCCAGAGGTTTCTCACTAATAAGGTGTAAGAGGGGCTCTGTTTTTGAAACAGGCCTTGGTATGTAGGAGATGATCTTGATCTGATCCTCCTGCCTCAGGCCTGGGGTGCTGGGATTACAGGCACTCACCACTGTGCCTGATGTACGTGGCGTCGGGGAACAGAGCTCTGTACATGGTGGACGAGCATTCTAACCCGGAGCCCCAGTCCATGACATTTCTAGAAAAACCACTCTGGTTAGTCTTCTAGATTTAGCTATGGTATCTTTTCAAGGGAGGAAAAAAACGATTTCACTTCTAACATAAAATCCAATAAAAGAGAAGAAAAGGAAGTTATGAGGTTTACAGACAGAATATATAAACAAGACTTGATAACCTTTGATATATCTCAATGACTCTGTGAAAGTTAAAGCTGCTAAAAATGTCCAGGCCGTGAGCCTGCGTTATGAAACTCAGAGGACATCCCAGAGGGCCGGAATCTAAACTATGAAGCTGGAACAGTCAAAGTACCCTGGCCCTCGCCCCCAACACACACACACACACACACACACACACACACACACACACACACACACACACACACACACACACACACACACACACACACACACACTGTGCCACGCCATGCACAAGGTCACAGAGAGAGCTGCGGAGCTGTTTTCGCCCTGGCCCTTTTCTCCAGGTGACAACCCGAACTCACCAACTTCAGGGACACAGTCCTGAGGATTACAAGATTCTCTCTCTTCTGGTTTCAGCTGGGGGTCGCAGAGGCTACCAGGGGTCATGTCATCTGACAGGCACCGGACTTCCCGTACCCGGAACCCGCCTTGACAGCTCTTGGAGCACTGTGTGGCAAAAAGAGGGAAATGCCAGATTTCTCAGCAGCTTGTCAGATCCCTGCACGACGGAGGGAGGCCAGGGCGCTTGCCTGAATCCATTACAGCACCACAGAAACTGGGCGTGCCAGCGCAAGCCTGGTAGCCCAGCCCTTGGGGGATAGAGGCAGGACAATTAGATGTTTGAGGGTACCCACAGGAGGCCTCTACAAGAGGACCCCAGCACCAGTCCCTCAGATGGGGAAGGGATTCAGGAGGTCCCACCCCTCTCTAAGGAGCTGTCCTCAGTTGAGGGTTGCTGGGGGAGGGGCAGGCACTGATAAAATTGCCCCTCCCCCACACCCCATGTTCATGCAAGCAATCCTTTATCAAACTCAATGGGCCTCAAGCAAACACGCAGGCCAGGTATGGAAACAGGAGGCGGGACTCATTGAGAGTAAGAGGCTCAGTAGGGACAGGAGGGGGTGAGTAAAAGTAGCAAACGGAAATGGAAATTCACGCATGTACAGGTATTACATTTTGGTGAAGGAACCGAGAGTCATTTGCTCTGGACCTGTCCCTGTCTTAATTGCTGGGTCCCCATAGCATATTTTAACACATTCCTGTTTTCTCTCGTTCCCAGAATCTGCTGGTTGGATCTACAGGAGGTCTCAGCAAAGCCCGAGCCACAGGGTCCTGTGGTCGTCTCTCTTTTGGGGATGTCAGCAGCCAGTGGCATGCAATGTCTCAAACTATGTAGTTCATCTGGTGGTGTAAAATGGTGACGCTTCAATCCTGAGTAGGATCCAATGTTTACGAATCCTGTCTCCACAGTCACTAGCTCTGAAGACAGTGTTAGAGCCCAGCCCTTTCAGAATGACGCGGTTCTACCATTTCAACCCGTGTTCGGGATTCTTAAAATTATCTCTAACTTATTATGAATACATGGGCTTAAACACACAACATGTTTGATTCCTCTGTAGCTACTTCTGCTGATGTGCAAGCTGGCCCCATCCATGGTCAGCAGGAATCTTGTAAAGCTGCCTCCAGACTCTTCTGGACATCGACCCAGCTGGGTTTGAGGGCTTTCTTGTGCTGGTGTGTGTCTTCCAGGGTAGCTTATGAAGCAGCCATGGCTCCTGCTAGGGTCAATCAAAGCTGCACCCTGGCTGGGAGGAAGTCCTTTGCTACTTGGGTCTGTCTGGTTTCTAGGCTCTTTCAGTGGGCAGAACTGGGAGAGATTTTTTTTTTTCCCAAGACAGGGGTTCTCTGTGTAGCCTTGACTGTCCTGGACTCACTTTGTAGACCAGGTTGGCCTTGAACTCACAGCGATCTGCCTGTCTCTGCCTCCTGAGTGCTGGGAATAAAGGTGTGCACCAACACCACCCGGCTGGGAGAAAAATTTCAAAAGATTATTATTATCATCATCATTATTATTACTAGGTTTTTTTTTTTTGAGACAGGGTTTCTCTGGATAATAGCCTTGGCTGTCCTTGAACTTGCTTTTGTAGATCAGGTTGGTCTTGAACTCACAGAGATTCACCTGCCTCTGCCTCCTGAGTACTGGGATTAAAGGTCTGCACCACCATGGCCAGCTAGCTAAAAGACAACTTATAAGTTCATTGCATAATGTGGCACTTTAGTGTGCATGTTTGTGTGTATATGAAGGGGCATGTGTTTGCGGGTATGTGTGCACATGTGTAGGCCAGAGGTTGATGGTAGCTTTCTTTTCCAATTTTCTCTCTACTTTATTTACTTAATTACTTTTGAGGTAGTCTTTCTATGTAGCCCTGGCTGTCCTGGTACTTGTTATGTAGAGCAGGCTTGAACTCAGAGATTGCTACCCTCTGACTACTGGGATTAAAGGTGTGCGCCACCGTGCCTAGCCCTCCATTTTAATTTTTGAGCAAGGATCTCTCACTGAAGCTGAAGCTCACCATTTCAGCTAGCCTGGCTAGCCAGTGAGCTGCAGGGTTCCTCTTGTCTCCGTCTGGTGCATGTGGTGGTACCCAGCTTACAATGCAGTACTTCTAACAGTATCCGAGTCCCTTCAAACCACCATTTTCTGCAGCAATGTCTGTCAAAATTCAGCCCAAGGACACCTGCATCTTGTTTTATAGCTAGGATGTGGGAAGGATTGTAAGCTTTGTCACAGGTGAAAGCAGTCTTGGCAGGCTTTGCCCTTGGACACACCATGGATACTCCCTGAGATTAAGCTTGAGATAGACTGGGTGGAGCCATCCTGGGCCAGGAATTCAGGAAGGGGACCAAGGAACTCCACCTGGACTATTGTGTTTCTAATTGATCTTCAGTGGGAGAGGGAGACTGCCCCTTGCACGTGAGAGACAGGCAGGCAAAGAGGACAGAGAGGAGCAGCAGGTTGAGACCAGGCTTGAGCACATGGGAAAAGGATCAGCGAACAGGCCAGACCAGTGTGCAGACCAGAGACACCTAGGGACCCGTCCTGTAGAACGGATACCAGAAGGTTCACTCTTTTTTCCCTTTAAGCTTTTTTCCCTCTTGTGTAAGCTAGCTGGGTTGTATAACAAAGTTTAGTTGTTAAGAAACAGAGCTAACACTAGGAGGGGACTCAGAATTAGTCTTTTCAAGCAAGACTTTCCACCCCGAAGCTCGAGAACCATTGCATTATGAACACTTCCATGTAGAAACCCCAAATCTTCAAGCTCCAGGGTTCCCCAGCTGTGCTGGGTCTCCCTCGCTGTGACTACCTAGAATAGATGCCGCAGGGAATATAGCATCTCTTCATGGGCTCAGCCCAGGACCCTGCCTGGAGCCGTCCACAGACCACGGTGACTTACCATGCTCCATTCCGTGCTAAACCACTTAGCCCCACAAGGCTTGAGGTGGCAGGCTTGCTGGCTTGGGGGCTTCTCCAGGAACGAACACTCATAAGGGTCTAGCACTTCAAAGGCGTCTGCGTTCTTCCTCACACAGATCACCTCCCTCTGCTGTGTCCCACTGCCACACTCGACAGAACACTGGAGAAGAAGCAGAGACAGATGCATGTCGCATGATGCAAAGGGCAAGAAAATATGCTCATGGAGAGACTTCTCAGTTCTTCCACTGAGATGCATGTAAAAGAGCAAGCCAGCGTACGAGAATAGAAGTTGAGGGCTGGAGAGATGGCTCCGTGGTTAAGAACGCTGGCTGTTCTTCCAAAGGACCCACGTTCAATTCCCACGTGGCAGCTCACATCTGTATGTAACTCTAATTCCAGGAGTTCTGACCCTCTCACACAGGCAGGCATGCATGCAGGCAAAACACGAACGCACATAAAAAAAGAAAAAAAATTTTGACAAAGGCACTGGTAAGGAATATAGGGGCTGGAGATATGGCTCTGTGGGTAAAATGCTTGCTGCACAAGTGAAAAGACCCAAGTTCAAATCCCCGGCACCCATGTAAAAAGCTGGGTGTGGCTTTTAGTGCGAAAGGCAGAGACAGTTGGATTCTGGGGGCTTGCTGGCCAACGAGTGTAGCCAACTAGTGAGCTCCAGGGTTAGAGAGAGAATATGGGCCACGGCCTGCACCTCCATGGGTTCTCACGGACATGGTAAATAGCGACCTGGGGGCAGTGGTGGTCATGTCTGCAGGGTGACAGCAGCCACACCACTCTGGGGACCCTCTGGAGTGGCCATTGTCTTTTCCACTCCACTACTACATGTCTCCCCAGAGAGGCAGTGCTGAGCTGGCATTCCCACGGCTGGCACCACTGCTCCCATCCCGTTTACGGTTTCATGTTTGCTGTGCTGCTTCTTGGCACATGGTCAGGGATAAAGGCATGCCATAGCCTTTATATGGCTTAAATAAAATTAATAAACACCGAGAAATCTAATTTTGACTGTTTCTCACAGCTAGCCATGGGTGACAGCCTGAATGACCTGACTCTTCCAAAGCCCTCTGTGAAGGCTAGCCTTGGCCATCAACTTGACACACCTGGGAACTTCAGCTGGGGAACGGCCTCCATCAGATTGGCCTGTGGACATTTCCTGGAGTGTTAATTGATGTAGGAGGGCCCAGCCCACTGTGGGTGGCACCATCTCTAGGCAGGTGGACCTGGGGTATATAAGGAAGGTAGCTGATTCTGCACCTAAGGATGGATTGTGACCGAGAAAAGCATCGGATGACATGGACCCTCTCCTCCCCAATTTGGTTTTGGTCAAAGTGTTTTATCATAGCACCAGCAGAGCAAAGTAGGAGACCCCTTCTAACAGCCAGGGAGGTTGGCATTGTCCTCTGTGGCTAAGGCAAGGAAACAGACTCAGGGAGGTGAAGGTACCCCACCTAGTTAGGAATCCCATGAGATCAGAGCTGGGTTCAGTTACACTGGTGTCCAAGAGGGGCGGGCATGAGAGCGGTACTAGAAATACGTCAGCCCATTCTCTCTGAACCTCTAGAATATTATAGATTTTTATCAACCAAAACATTAAAAGTTCAAGAAGAAAAAATTTCTCCATGCTGTATACATAAAAACAATTCATTGAAATGGTTGAGATTATAAGATGGACACACACATACACACACACACACACACACACACACACACACACACACATGTATATATACATTTTCAATGTGTATATATATATATTTTTTTTTTTTTCAAGACAGGGTATCATGTAGCCCAGGCTGGCCTCTGTCATGTAGTAAAAGATGATCTTGAACTTGTGATATCCCAAATCCTGGGATTATAGGCAGGCATAGCATGCATGATTTCATGTAGTGCTGAGGGTTGAGCCTGGGGCTTCATGCATGTTAGGTGAGTATTCAGCCAACTGAAGCACCCCAGAACTAATCTGAATACATACAGATGTGTGTGTGTGTGTGTGTGTGTGTGTGTGTGTGTGTGTGTGTGCTTTACTTGCATCTATGTATGTATACACATAAGTGCCTGGGACCCACAGAACCAGAAGAGGGTTCTGGATCCCCTGGAACTGAAGTTAAGGATGGTTGTGATCCACCATGGGTATTTTAGGAACCGAACTCAGGTCTTCAGCAAGAAGAGCACTGCCCTTAAGTGGTGAGCCAGCTCCCAAACAGCCCGCCAGCCCCAGGCTTTATATTTTCATATTCTGCAACCGGATATTTGTATTATGTGCACCTTGGTACCCTAATGATCAGTGTTGGGATTACAGGTGCGTCTCACCACTTTGGCTTGGCTGTTGCCATGGCTTTGTGTTATTTTACTGGGTAATGACAAATGAACACACCCTGAGGTCATGAGAACTCCTGTTGAAGAAACTTTTTTTTTTTCTTTGAATAACTGCTTTAAAATTTTTTTACTTTAGACAAGGTCTCACTATGTACCCCTGGCTCTCCTGGAACTCACCGTGTAGGGAGACCAGGCTGTCCTTGAACTCACAGAGATCTACTGCCTCTGCCTCTGCCTCTGCCAGGACCAAAGGCACGCGTCATTGTGCCAGCTGAGGATTTCTTCCTTAAAACGGACCCATGGGGTGGTGACTGAGCAAAGACAAATGGCGTTTTCTGCCTGCTGCCCTTTGCTGTTAACTTGCTTTCCAAAGGGCCTGTGTCAGCTACAGGGAAACGCTGGCCAGTTGTATCAAGCTCTGTCTTTAAAGCTACTTAAAAAGATTCTCTACGAAGCCAGAGTCTGAATAATGTACAAATCACAACCTTCAGCCAAAAGGCCCTGGGAGCTAAGTGGGTCAAGAACTCAAATCCAAAGTGGCGTCGGGGGTGGGTGGGGTAGGGGCTGTGACGGGGCAGTCACTGGGAAGGCTCTCTACACTTTCCTCAGGAGCTCATGTCCGATGCTGGAACAGGAAGGAAAAATTTGCTCATTAATTTTAAAGTTACTTTAGTTTCTTTATTATCTTTACAACATACACTTCCAGCCTCAAAAATATCTGTGTGTATAATGTACGTGTGTATATGTGTGCATATGTGTGTGAGTGCAGACAAACAGGTACCACGGTGTATGTGTGGAGGTCACAACAAGCTTGCATGTTGGCCTGCACACTCTACTCTGAGGCAGCGTCTCTCGCTGTTCACCCTGTTCTCCAGGCTGGCCGGCCTGTAAGGCCCAAGGAGTCTTCTGTCTCCATTTCCCATCTCAACAGACAAGTCCTGGGATTATCTGGGGAATCTAAACCCTGGTCCTCTTTTTTTTTTTTTTTTTTGGTTTTTCGAGACAGGGTTTCTCTATGTAGCCTTGGCTATCCTGGACCCGCTTTGTAGGCCAGGCTGGCCTCGAACTCACAGCGATCCACCTGCCTCTGCCTCCCGAGTGCTGGGATTATAGGCGTGCGCCACCACGCCCGGCTTAAACCCTGGTCCTCATGCTGTGCAAGAAATGCTTTACCCATTGAGCCATCTCTCAGGCCCCATATCCAGGGTTTTAATTTTGTTTTTCAAGACAGGGTTTCTCTGTGTGGACTTGGCTATCCTGGAACTTGCTCCGTAGACCAGGCTGGCTTCAAACTCAGGTAGATCTGCCTGCCTCTGCCTCCTGAGTGATGGGATTAAAGGCGTGCACCACCACGCCTGGCTCCATGTCTAGATTTTTAAATGGAAGCTTCTGACATTGTCAAGTACTGACAAACCAGCTTTATTAATGGCAGTGACACAGCAGTGGCGGTTGCCTGCTGCATGCGCTGTATGTCAGGCCCTTGGCTATGCATGGTCATTCCCTGAGGCAGAGATATTGGCTTTGTTCGTTGCAGATAGCTCAAGTGCTTAAGTGAGCACACAGTAGGTGCACATTGAGTCTTGCTGGCTGAACAAGATGCTTACATGAGCACACAGGAAGGGCGCACCTGTTGGCTGAGTGAGGCACCAGGAACACAGTGGCTTTCGCAGGTTTCTAACCCCTCCATAGGGACAGACAGATGTACCCAGCTCTGGCCACTCACCTGACTCCAGCTACCAGTGAACCACTCCACCTTGCCTGTGCAGGGCCCATTGTCACAAGGTGTAACCTCCGCTGGCCTGTTGTTCCCGCAGCCTTCCAAAGGCAGACTGCTGACGTGGTTGGCCATGCACACCACTGAGCGTGTCCTCACTCCAGCCCCACACTCTGCTGAGCACTGTAAGACAGAAGGAAGGCGTATTAGTGGGGCCCCTGCAGGTTCTGGGGATACTTCCAAATGATGCCCAGGACTTACTGTCCCTCAAACTCTTTCCTCTATAGATAGCTGACAACTTCTCTCACACACAACACACTTTGTGACAGGAGAAGTTCACCTCCTTATCTATTACTTTTGGCTTCTATGGTTTTACTTACTCATGGACAAGTGTTTGTTTTTTGTTTTGTTTCTTGATTTTTTGTTTTGTTTTGTTTTGCTTTTTGAGACAGGTTTTTTTTTTTTTTTTTTTTTAAGACAGGGTTCTCTGTGTATCCCAGGCTGTCCTGGAACTTGCTCTGTAGACCAGGCTGGCCTTGAACTCACAGAGATCTGCCTCCCTCTGCTTCCTGAGTGCTGGGATTAATGGCATGTGCTACCACTGCCCCGCTAAGTCATTGATTTTAAGTGCTCCAGACCAACCCATTCTTCTAGACTTATGTTCCAGTATTCCACCCCACACTCCGTTCCAGACAGAGTCAGCGTGGCTGTAGTCTCCTGACCACATGAGAGGCTCTGAGAACACATGGTTCCCTCTTCCTGGATGCCCTTCCCTTCACCAGGAAACACTAAAATCTTGAGGGCTGGCCTCAAATGCCCTTTCCTCTAAAACATCCTTGCTTGCCCCTTTAACATATTCTTTGCAGCCTTCTAAATCACATGATGTTCCCTATCCCACGCCTTCCTTTGTTACTCAAGATTTTGTGTGTGTGTGTGTGTGTGTGTGTGTGTGTGTGTGTGTGTGTAGGTATGTATATATGCTCTCCCAATGACCTTTTTCCGTACCTGGATCCCCCCAGTTGGATAACTAAGTGCTGTGTTCCCCTTCTTATGATAGGACAGTGCTGCTCTTGCCTGTAAATGAAGTATCCCTGGCACTCCTAGCCCCAGGGACTCAAACACATTCCCACTGCCCAAGGTTTATAATGTGCCTTATTCATGAAATAAACACTTGACTCTCTCACTCCATCCCTCCACCATGACTGTCTGAGACTCATCATTTATTCTGGGGAAAGAAGGGCTCCCCCTTCCACCCAAAGAATTTGCCTCTGAAGTCCACTTGATTACACTGAGCTGATGACTGCCACATGCACACATACACACGGCATCCATACACTTATGCGTATACGTACACATGATATACACATACTTGTGATATCCATACACATGCACACAGATTAATAATAATAATAATAATAATAATAATAATAATAATAATAATAATAATAATGATGATGATGATGATGATGATGATACTAAATATTTAAAAAGTAAACCAAATGTTATTTATTGCTCTCTCAATTCCTACATATATTTCTTTCTATGTAATTTCCACCTGACAACTTCATCTTCTGCCTTCCACCCACTTAGTTGGCCAAAGATCAAGTCAGGGCCCAGTGAGGGGACCTGGAAGAGCATCTCTATTGCAGCAGTGGCTGGGGAGGACATGGCGGATTTAGATTTGAAAGGAGCTTGTCGGGTCTTGGAAGCTTGCCAGCAGAAACAGTTCAGGAAGATGGAGCACCCCCTCACGCAGTGCGACACGCAGCTGCTCTCCGTTCCCCAGGGGTGCTCCTGAAAGATGGGCCACATCTACTGTGGGAGGCAGAAAAGGGACAGAGTCCCAATCACACCTGGAATTCCTAAGCCACATCCGGATGAGGGGCACGACTGGAGCCGGCAACAGTCCAGTGTTAAGGCTCTCGTAACTGTTCAACATGGGTGCCTTCCTCAGTTGCTCCCCATCTTTTATTTATTTATTAATTTATTTTTATTTTGTAAGAAGGGTCTTATTACATAACCCTGGCTAGCCTGAAACTCACTGAGTAGACCAGGGTATCCTAGCACTCAGAGATCCACCTGCCTCTCCCTCCTGAGTGCTGGGATTAAAGGTGTGCACCACAATGTCTGGCCTTACACCTTATCTATTGAGTCAAAGTCACTCACAGAACCCGGAGCTCACAGGCTCAGATGGGCTCCTCTGAACTAGTGTTACAGATGCCACCATCATGTCATGCCTGGCTTTTACATGGGTGCTGGGGTCTCAAGCTTGAGCAAGAGTCATTTTACCCACTGAGCCATTTCTTTAGCTCCTACCTTCTTTGAAATCACGGCACAGACATGCGCGATCCACCATTTCAACCACTCACGAGCCTTATCTTCACCACTTTCATGCCTTCACCCTACTAGAAGACTCTTCTATCTACCCCAGAATCTGTCTTTCATAGAAATTCTATTTTTTTTTTTTTTTTTGTCTCTGACAGATGAAGTCAACGGACTGCTGGCTTCTCTAGTGAGTGGGATGGTCAGCTGTATTTTCGACCCTGAGAAAGGCCAGACTTCTGGGATTGGGGCTAGAGTGTAACATGCTTTTAGCTACTAAAACGCAGGGAAGGTGGCTGCAATTCCCTGCATGCCGTCAACCTTACTCCAGGCACAGAATCTATCAGATCATCCCTCAATCTATGGAATGCTAGGGAGAGGCAAGGTAATTTTTTTTTCACACCCCACCCTTAACTGCAGAGAGCCTTGATCCTCATAGGAGTCTATCAACTTGGTTCATCTCTGGCCTTTTGTCAAAGCTAGTGCTACAGCTGGTGGTCCTCTGAGCGAAACAGCAGCCATCTTTAACAGATCAGCTGAGCCTGCTTGTAAGAGTCAGTCTCGGGCGCTGGAGAGATGGCTCAGGGGTTAAGAGCACTGTCTGGCCGGGCGTGGTGGCGCATGCCTTTAATACCAGCACTTGGGAGGCAGAGGCAGGCGGATCGCTGTGAGTTCGAGGCCAGCCTGGTCTACAAAGTGAGTCCAGGACAGCCAAGGCTACACAGAGAAACCCTGTCTCGAAAACTAAAAATAAAATAAAATAAAATAAAGAGCACTGTCTGCTCTTCCAGAGGTCCTGAGTTCAAGTCCCAGCTCGCAACCACATGGTGGCTCACAACCATCTATAATGTATAATGAGATCTGGTGCCCTCTTCTTGCGCGTAGGTGTACATGCAGGCAGGGCACTGTATACATAATAATAAATAAATCTTAAAAAAAGAAAAAAACAAAGAGTCACAACTGGGCCCCTGGAGTGTTGACACATTCCTCAGAGAGGATGATATAGAACTCTCAACTTCTCCATCAGCACATGTGTCTGTCTGTGTGCTGCCATGCTCCCTCACCATGACAACAGTAGACTAAACCTCTGAAACTGTAAGCTAGCCCCAACGAAACGCTGCTTTTTATAAAGGTCACCATAGTTATGGAGTCTCTTCACAGCAATAGACCCCTGACGAGGTCAGTAATCAAAGGGGATCCATCTGTGCAGCTAAGGGGAAGTTGCCATGTGTCTCCTCGATGCTGCTGTGCTGGGATCACCTGCACTCCTGCAGGCAGCCCCTTGCCCGAGATCTGCAAGAAAGCCCTACAAGCTCTTTGGTTTCCCAGGGCGAGCTTTGGTTCGCCATAGACATTCTTGACGTCTCACTGGGGAAGAAATTGACATTGGGATTCTGAGCTACCAGTGTGTCTCTCTGAGGGGCCCCTGGGGAATCCGGTGACACAGCTTATCATCCCACCCCCCACCCCACCCCACCCCACCCCCGATCTCTGCCAGTGGCACACTCACCCTTTCGCTCCATTCTGTGAGGAACCAGCTCTTCGCACAGGGCCCCATGTCACAGTTCTCGATGTCGTTTGGGCGGAGCTTCATGTTGCACTCCTCGTCATCCACCATGTCCCCAATGTTGCTCACACACTTCACGTCTCGGGTTCGCTGGCCCACACCACAGGGCACTGAGCACTTAAAAAAAAAAAAAAAAAACAAACAAAAAAAAAAACCCAGCAGGTTTTGGTGTTGTATCCTCATTCTTTGTCACCCGACCCTCAACTGATGACATGAGGAGAAGGACCCCGTATTGTTGGGTCCCCTGCAATGCCTGTACTTCTTGGGAGAGGAAATGATCATGGGCAAACTCCATGGCCCAGTCCTCTAAGAACCTTCTCGGATAGAATCCTGTTTAGTGGCCTGCTCTGGGCCTCAGTCTTTCCATCTCCAGGATGGAAGCACAACACTGGCTCTGCTTGGAGTTGCTAACTTACTCTTAATAGATAGGGCAGGTGAAGTCTGCAGGCACAGAGCTCACATAGGTTGACCCATGAGCCTGGATATAGGCCATGCACACTAGCCTGAACTCTACTGAGCTGTTGGCCTGAACTGTTTTTGCAGATAGGCCAATCCAGCAAACATTCCCCACCCTACCCAAGGGTTATGCATCATAGGTCCTAACAGGAGGAGGTGGGAAAGTGGTGGTGGGGATCGGAGTGCGGGGGAGGGAGGGAGTCCCGTACCGAGGTCCAGTCGGTCCGAATCTGCCATTCGCTGCAGATCTTGAGCTGGCAGGTGCTGGTGGTCTCTGGCTTCTCCAGATGCTGGCAGCGGTAGGGCTGCACCGTTAGGCTGCGGTTGGCGTATACCTGGCGGCATAGGACCTGGCGATGCTGCATGCCCAGGCCACAGGTTTTGCTGCACTCGGACCACTCTCCAATGTCCCAGCTGGTTCATGGAATGGATTGGGTGGGAGGGTCAGAGAGGGAAGAAGATCAATTAACAGGAACACACAGCAAAATTACTGGAGGCAGGGGTAGGGGGGTGGGGAGAGGACCTCTTCTCAGAGCCATGCCTAAAGGTTATGTGACTATAAGGGAGCCTCTTGGGGATGCTATTTACTGTGACCAGATTGCTCAGAGTCTTTCTGTATACGGTTATAGAAAGAGAAGGTACAGATGACGTCTATGTAGTGATCCAAGCAGAACCCCTCGACGACACCCCCAGATTAACTTAATTTCCCTATAACTCTCACTTAGGAGCCAAGAGATCTCACTTGAGGCATCCTCTACCATCCACTAGTTCCCTGCTCTAATCATGACGATTATTGAGTGAGACATGCTCTCGTGCTCAGCATGTATTTGGATAAAAGTTATATTTTCCTTTACTCTAAAGATCAAGCCTTGACCTTTAAAAACGCTGTCCCAGCCTATTTAAGACTGTCTCATTTATCACTCCATAACCCTCTGCCAACCTCTCTCAGACATATTTCCTGGCTCCTCTAGGCGACCTTGGCACCATCTGTCTGTATGCTCAACTCACCTACAAGCTGCCTCACTGGGTTCTCATTCCTACAGTCTCCCCCATTTTTTTGGATGGGCTTCCCGGATAAGCTTGATGACTTGCGACAGACCATCAGCTCCCCACTTCTTCCAGAGAGACAGGCAGGCTTGCTAAGTGGTCTGGATCTCACACAGTTCCCGTCAGTTTTTGCGCATCAAATTTATATGGGGTTAAAAGACTCAGCTAAGATCTTATAGCTGTCGACCGAGGTGCCCTAGCCAGGGAGGTGTCTTACAAGGCTGGGCAGGGGAAGAGGTTGCAGGGCTCCTCCTCTGGGGTCGGCTTCATGCTGGAGTCACAGTAGCTCTCGGGAACCTCCTCGTGTGTGTTTCTGTGCACACAGCGGAAGATAGGGTACTGCGATCCTGGAATGACAAGGGAGATGCCTGAAGGCTGGCCCACGCCCTGGGATGCTGGGCTGTGGTGAAGATGCTCAGGCATCTGGGTGTTGATGAAGGGACGATGCAGGACTAGAGACGTCAAGTCTCACACCCCTCTAACGTGTTTGCACAGAGCTCTGCTGGGGGCTATGGGTGTGCAATAGATACACACACACACACACACACACACACACGGAGACGGTGAAAGAGCTCACTGTCGATGGAGTGAGCAGAGGATGGGCACAAACAGAAACTTTCCCAAGACTGTTAGGAGGTTTCAGAGAGAAAGCGACCTGGAGTGTCTAGCTGTGAATGGAGAAATGGCCAGGCTTGGCACTGGCCCACTAGCCAGGTGTGAGTACAAGAGGAGAGTCAAGACTTACAGAGAGCGTTGTGACACACTCACAGATCTAACACTGAAGTTTGGGCTTCTCAGCCGTCTGCCCGCTTCCCATGGGGCAGTGCGTCCTGGGTACCAGGTAGTTCTGGTTCATCTCACTAACCTCAGCACCTAACAGAGGTCTGAGTTTGCAGTGCTTTTCTAGAAAGCTAGTAACTGCTTTATGTTTTTGTTTTGAATGCACAGGCTAGTTTCATTGCCTTAATATGGCAAACTATTTCCTATAAAAAGCCAGTTAAGGGTAAAATTTCTAGGTCTCAATTTGTTTGTCTTTCTCTCTGCTGCCACCTGCTGCCAGAACTTGAGTGTTACAGGAGGTCATTATGAAGGGGTGGGGGGGAGGAGGGGGTGAGCATTGTAATTAATTTAAAACTATGCTTATCTGTGCTTCTAACTGGTCAGACTTTTTTTTTTTTTTAAAGAACTGTAACTCACTATAATCGTACCATGAAGGCTCTTTTCTTTTAAAGTTCCTTTGAATAAATCTTTCATTAAATTTGTTCTATTACAGTTTTATTCATATACATAGTGTGTTCTGATTCCTTACACTCTCACCCTCCCACCCCTATTATTAACTGCTCCCTACAGGGACTCCATCTGTGGTAATATAAATCCAGTTAAAAAGCCCACAGCTGAGGAGGTGTTAGATTCTAGGGGAACCTACGACTGTTTTCAGTGTCACCTCTGAAGTGACAGAGCATCAATCTGCCTCCTCCTCCTCCTCCTCATCTTCTTCTTCTTCTTCTTCTTCTTCTTCTTCTTCTTCTTCTTCTTCTTCTTCTTCTTCTTCTTCTTCTTCTTCTTCTTCTTCTTCTTCTTTTTCCTGAGACAGGGTTTCTCTGTGTAGCCTTGGCTGTCCTGGACTAACTTTGTAGACCAGGCTGGCCTCGAACTCAACAGCGATCTGCCTGCCTCTGCCTCCTGAGTGCTGGGATTAAAGGCGTGCACCATCACCATCCGGCTCGATCTGCTTTCTAAACACTTATGTTTATACCCAATTTTTACTCTGTTCTAGTCAGAGAAATGTCCCTTCACAATGGATGGCTGCAGATGTACAGCCACATGGCTGTTCAAGAGGCTAAGAGTAAGGGATAGTCACAAGCTCAGCCATTACTTTTAACAGAAGTGTCTCAGGGTTATCCATCAGGGATGTGACACATCAGGGATCCTTCAAGCTGGCCTCATGTCATGCCCTGAGATAGAGGGAGCTTGTATAAGAGACATTACAGCTTGTAAGAGAGTTTCACACCTGAGACGATTGTGTGCTGAACTCACTGTGGCAGTAAAGATGTACACACAGCCACAACTCAAAGCCACTGTTCAAAAAGCTCCAGTTAAGTCCAGCTATCAGCTGAGTTAAAAGCAGTTGTGACTATAAAATTAATAGCAATCCCTCACCCCCTTTTTGGTATTAAACTTTGCTCACCAACATGCCTACATCCCTTACATAGAATATATTTTTATTAAAAAGTTTTAAGATTGATTTATTCTTTATGTGTATGTATATTTTGGCTGCAAGTATGTCTATGCACCACATCTGTGCAGTGGCCCCACAGCCCAGAAGCCAGTGTCAGATCCCTTGGAACTTGAGTTACAGACAGTTGTCAGCAGCCATGTGGGTGCTGGAAATTGAATCTGGATCCTCAGGAAGCGCAGTCAGTGCTCTTAACTGCTGAGCCATCTCCCCAGCCCAGGAGATGGTTTTAAATTAAATCCAAGCAACATTAAGCACATTGCGCTAAGTCACAAGAATGAATAAGACTCGGTCCACAGCCCGCAGCGTGCCTCTGAAACTCAGCTATTAGGGGATTAGGTAAAGATCTTAGGTAGCCTTTTTCTTTCCTTCTAGACCACACGGGGTTTATGTTTTCCACTTACAGCTTTGTGGATTGTAAAGCAAAAGTAAGGTACCCCAACTGCTTGGCACTCACAGAAGGGGAAACCTAATACATTTAGCACAAACGATATAGGATACTGTAGGATTGTTCTGTGCCTGGAAAGATGGGTCTTGCTTGAGGTTGTCTGGCAGATGGCCACTGCTTACCTCCCCTCCCGTTTGACCACTTTTACATGCATGGCCCATTGTCCATGGTCCAGCTCCGTGGAAAGGTACCAAATAAATGAGATCAGAGGCTCTTTGTCTCTCCGAGGCTGAGAAAAATATCAGCTTTATAACTTTTGCCTCTGGTGATTGCAATGGTTTCTTTCTTTGGATTAGCTTTAGTATCTGCAGAAAGGGATACTGTCACTTGGCATGTCACCTGGATGGAGTTCTCCCATTGTTCAAGACTGCAATGAAATGATTCCTCTAGCTGCTAACAAGCAAGGACAGGGTGGTGGGGCAGATGCTAGCTGGGCTTCAGGTAGCAGGATGAACCAGAGATTGTTGTGCTGGCTTGCACGTAGCCATATTGATCAATACAGAAGCATGACACGCTGGGAATGGAAGAAGAACTTGAGGAACAGTGTTGAGGTCTGTGAGACACTATACAGTTAGACAAAAGAAGACTCAAGACAAAACTGAGCCACCCCAGACATGGAAATACAAGAAGCAAGAGAGCCAACCCAGGAGACTGGCAGAGGCCTGGGCACGATGGCTGATGGCCCCGTAGTGATCAAGGGCCACTCTTGGGGGCCTTCCTGAGAGGATGAAGTCTTGGCTGGTAGGACACTGCTGAAAGCATTTTCCAAACGGTAGATGTACAGGTGAGAAGCACAGGTCTAGTGAGTTTCATCAGGGAGGATAGGGGGTGGGGGAGGGTGTCTGTGAGGGGGTTTGTGAGGGACAGTTGATGACCTCTCAAGGGCAGGGACCCGAATCATGTAGCAGATGACTACACAGTGCCAGCACACTTGTCACTTGTGCTGAGGACTGAGTTTAGCCACAGGCTTTGTGTATCTATCTATCTGTGTCCCGTTGCCCATGCCCTGAATATCTGTTGCCATCACACTGATGGAGCACAGGTCTCCAGGTGTGTCCATGCTATGGGCCAAGGGCTGCATGTGGCCAAAGGTAGCTATGAATGTGGCTCAAGACAAAAGCTATAAACTTAATTAAAACGGCAACAAAGTGAACTTGATTGTGAGGGTCTTGAGCAGGCACTCTGTAGAAAACAATATTATGGCACAGCATAAAAAAATGCCTCCCGGAGGAGCTGGAGAGATGGCTTAGTGGCTAAGAGAACTGACTGCTATTCCAGAGGACCAGGGTTCAAATCCCAGCACCCACATGACAGCTTACGACTGTCTGTATCTCCAAGATATGACATCATCACACAGACATACATGCAGGCAAAACACCAATGCAGCTAAAATTAATTAAATAAAAGTTAATTAATTGTAAATAAATACAATTAAAATTTTTTAAAAAATGCTTCCTGAAGGAGCAAAGGAAGCCTTTGCCAGCTCTCGCTGTTTGTCACATGGAAGAGGAGGGGACAACGCATCTCCACTCATGCTTTATTTTCAAGGCACCTCTTCAGAAACTCTCTGGCTTCAGAGCCAGTGCTGTTTGCAAGGAAAAGAAGTGTATGTCACCTAAGGCACTCAGAGCAGCAAACGCCAAGTGTGGCATATGTGTGCACACATGGGTGTGGGTTTGTAGAGGCTACACATTTGAAATGGGTCGTGTGAACGCTACATTTCATACTTCACGTTCTGGTGTGTGTGTGTGTGTGTGTGTGTGTGTGTGTGTGTGTGTGTGTGTGTTGTAAAAAGAAAACATGATTTAATTTGGATACATAAATTTGCATTCTTTGGACTGGAGAGATGGCTTAGCAGTTAAAGAGTATGTGGTGCTCTTCCATAGGATCTTGGTTCAGCTCCGAGCATCCACATGGTTGTTTCACAACCACCTATAATGCCAGTTCCAGGGGATATGATGCCCTCTTGTGGCCTCTTTGGGAACTTTACACACGTGGTGCATATAACCTTTGGCAGGCTCACATTCTTTAGAAAAGCAAATTCCCAGGGCGTGGGAAAAGGCAAGAATAATAAGAACATAAACACCACTCTTGTGCCTTTTCTGATAGTTTACACTGTACATTTAACACATGCTAACAATACATGGACTTACCCAGGAAACAGCTGAGGAGCTCTCACAGAGAAACACCATGTGCTCACCATGACGCTGAGCACTGAGCCTGTTAAGTGGAAACTCGGGGAGACATTCCAGCCAATGGAGGAATGTGTCCTGAACAGCTATGAGTCCCCCAGCAAGAGTCCTTACCCGAACCATGCAGAGTCAGACAGGCTCCACAGTAGAAGGGATGCCTAACCTGGGGCTTGGAATATATGACGGTTAATATTACAACCTTGGAAAACCACCTAGGAGACCAGCCTCTAAGCATGTCTGTGAGGGGATATCGAGATTAAGTTAAAGAAGGCGGGAAGACCCACTCCTACCATGGGCAGCGCCATTCCCCAGGTTTGGGTCTTAGACCGAATACGAAGGGGAAAGGAGGCCCAATGCAAGCATTCATGGCTCTCTGCTTCCTGACTGTGGGTGCCGTGTGACCCGCTGCTCCAAGCTTCTGCTGCGGTGACTTTGTACCATGATGGACCGTACCCTCAACTGTGACCCACAGCAAACCCCTCCTTCCTTCGCTTCTTGTCAGGTTTTTTTGTCACAACAATGGGACTCACATGGAGGATGAAGAAGAGTGTGCTGGTCAGACGCCTGAGGATAGTAAAGGAGGGAGACAGAGGCAGGAGGAGGGGGAGGGGGTGGGAAAGAGGGAAGAGGAGGGGAGGGGGGGGGGGAGGGGGAGAGTCACAGACGAGCAGAACCTGTGATTTTAGAGTGTTTCCCCATCATGCCTCTTATAGAAAGTCCTGCTGAACGACCACCTGGATGAACACGTAGCACCCTCCTGGGGAGCCGTGGCAGGGTTACACACTGTCTGCTCTTGGCTCACTATGCCCACAGGTCAAGATCGCCTGGTCCCTAGTCAGAGTGGGGGGAAGAATCCCCTACACACATCACTCTGGATTGCAAATCACACAGTGATGGGTTTCATCTGAGATATCTGGGCACCGCACCAATTCATAAGTGGCAGAAGAGTTGGAAAATAGTCCATTTGGATCTCAGTTTCCCTTGTCAGTGCTGAGACGCCCTGCTTATCTCTATAATGCCTTGGATACAATCTTATTAAAATGATTTTGGCCTTTTGGCAGAATTATCTCTAGCTGTCTGACTCTGTCAAGGCACAGCTACAGGATCTTGTTTTCCCTGACAAGCTTACAATAGAAGGCAGTTCAGTCACTCTTCAGTCCACATTCCCTCTGCTCATGCAGTTTGAGCACAACAAAATGGGTGTAATAAGAGTGAGAGCTTGTAAGTTCACTCTCTAATCACCAGATGAAATCGTCAAGGCATGGAAAACTCCACTTACCCACCCCAGCCCTCCCGCCCCTCTTTCATATGCAGAGAATCAAAGCCTTTAAATTCTAGTCCGAGAAGCTATTAGGCCAGGGCTCTTTTGAAAAAGATACCCTCAGATCCAAGACTCCCTCTGTGTGTCTGTGTGTGCGTGCGTGTGTGTGTTCATATACATAAATATCAGAGGATAACCTTGGATGTTGGTCCTCATTTTCTGCCTTGTGTCAGGCAGATTTTCTTTCTTGTTTTCTGCTGTATATGCTAGGAGAGGTAGCTTGGGAGCTCCTGGGATTTTCATGTTTCTGCATCCCATCTCTCTGTAGGGTGCCAAGATAATAGATGTTTATGCTGTGTGTCCAATTAAAAAAAAGATTTATTTATTTATTTTGTGTATATGAGTGCTCTTTTTGCATGTACACCTGTATGCCAGAAGAGGGCATCAGATCACACTATAGATGGTTGTGAGCCACCATATGGGTGTTGGGACTTGAACTCAGGACCTCTGGAAGAGCATCCAGTGCTCTTAACCACTGAGCCATCACTCCAGCCCCGATGTGTCCAACTTTTACTTGGGTTTTGGGATTTGAACCCAGGTCCTCACCACTGAGCCATCACTCTAACCCCGATGTGTCCAACTTTTACTTGGGTTTTGGGATTTGAACCTAGGTCCTCACGCTTGTACATCCAGTGTTCTAAAACACTGAATCATCTCCCCAGCCCAGATTCAAGTCTCTTGAAGAGGGAAAAAAAAAATGCTAATCATTAAGTCTGGGGTGGATCACACAACCTTAGAAAGCTTGGGGGCGGGGCACAGGCTTTGTTTCCATAGTGACATCTCCTCAGAGAACGACTATTTCAGGGCAACAACAGAGTGAGATGCCCTGGTCCTCTATAGGGAGAAGATTACAACTATGAAGCTCAGGGGTGTTTCCTTGCAAGGTGGACCTCAAGTCACCTTAAAACTGAGGAAGACCAAGGGGTCCAGCCTTCATACAAGGGTTTCCAGACACCACTTTCACATCTCGCTGGACTTTGGAGTTGCTAAGGGAAGGACCCTGGTTCCGTGTTACCGTCTAGACCTGACATGGATGCCTTCACACGTTGTCACCTTGATACAAAACTACAGCCATGTTTTGCTCCACTGAAACTCCATCTTTCTCTTCAACTCCAATCTGCCTTTTCCTTGGGGAGAGGCCGCATGCTGCCTCTGGCATGTGGGCTCCGTTCTTGCAATAGTTAATACATCTGATATAGTTAGGTAGGGGACTTTTCTCTGGTAGGTCTAGCTGACTGTGCTGGGACACTGGATGAATCTGGGATTAGAATTGTTATCAGGGGCAGATGAAGATGAAAACTAATGTGTAAAACTCCAAATATGATCTTTCCTGCCCTCCCCCCCCCGCCCGAAATCTTTAGATTTGAGAGTGGCATTCACACAAGCCACCTACAAACTTGATTTGTCAACTCCTAGACTCTGAAGTAAGTGGATGTGGTCTCTGATTATTGATGACAATATAGCCACAGGAAAAGCTCAGCTCGGCATATCTATGTTGCTCAAGTGCTGGGTGTTTTTGTTTTGTTTGTTTGTTTGTTTGTTCTGTTTTGTTTTTAGAGACATAGTTTCTCTGTGACGGCCCTGGCTGTCCTGGAACTCACTCTGTAGACCAGGCTGGCCTTGAAGTCAGAGATCCACCTGCTTCTGCCACCTGAGTGCTGGGATTAAATGCTTGTACTACCACTGGCTGGCTTTTTTTTTTTTTTTTTTTTTTAAAGATTTATTTATTTATTGTTATGTATACAGTGCTCTGCTTGCATATATACAGCTGCATGGCAGAAGAGGGTACCAGCTCTCATTATAAATGGTTATGAGCCACCGTGTGGTTGCTGGGAATTGAACTCAGGACCTCTGGATGAGCAGTCGGTGCTCTTAACCTCTGAGCCATCTCTCCCTGCCATCCCACCCCACTTTAATTGCCTGTGTTTGTTGGGACACAAACCTGGGGGATGGTACCACTCTGCCTGAGTGCTTTCTGTGCTTGAGATCTTGAGCCATGAAGGCCTGGTGTGATCGTGGATGGCTGCTTCTGTGTGTTTGATGCCTTGGTTTACTATGTCAACGTGACCTCTGGGGTGCTAGAGTGAGGCCTGTGGAATACTTATGTAAACATCTGTGTACCAAAGCTTTGGCGAGCATCTTTGGTTGGCAGTATTTAGCATGAACTGTCACAGTTCACTGGTGGAAGATTCTGTGTGGCTCTGCTGGAAGGGGACACCTGGAAAGCTGGTTCCCTGGACTTGGCCCATGTGCCCATCTGCTCACTTGCTCACTTGAATTGGTATTCTTCTGCTGTGATTAAACAGGGATGTGGACACAAGTCTTCTGAATCTTTAAGTCCCACTACCGGACGAGCCTGTGGGTTATCTTGGGAACTTCTAACACGGCATGTCATATCACAGGTGGTTCATACAGGTGAGGGGCTGGCTCTTCTGCCGTGCCCCTCCCTTATCTTCCTCGTTGGGGCTTTCCCACAGGCTTACCTTTCCCACAGGTGGTGGAGCACTCTGTGGTCCCCAGCTGCTTCCAGTTGTGCTCCCGGCTTCGCCTGGGGGGCTGTGGTGCTGGGGGCACCAAGTTGTCTGGTCGGTGGGAAGGGAACCGCTCAGGATGCCTGACTGGGAAGGTCTGTGTGGAGTCTGAGGTGAACACCTCAGGGGCCACAGCATGTGTGTCTTCCTTCTCCTGGCTCTTCTCTTTCTCTTCTTTGTCCTCCTGGCCTCTACCTTCTGCTTCCAACTGCCCATTGAAAGGCTCTCCTAGGAGAGGCAGCACACACATAAAAGTGAGATTCCTTTAGATATTGAGTTGAAAAAGGACGAAAAAAGAGACAGCTTTGCCACTGGACAGATGCAACAGGAGCCCATTTGAAATCACAGTGGTATTTTTTTTTTTTTTTTAAAGGAAATACTCATTTCTCTCACATTTAAAACATTGTTAAAAATCAATAAGAAGGGGGCTGGCTGGAGTGGTTAAGAACGCTTACTGCTTTTTTTTTAAGTTTATTTTTATTTTTTTTATTTACTGCTTTTGTAGAGCACCCAGGTTTAATTCCCAGCACCCACATGGTGGCTCCCAACCATTTATAATTCTAGTGCCAGGAACTCCAACATCCACTTCTGGTCTCCTGGGACACCAGGTACACATGTGGTACACAACAGAGTAGTCATACATTTAAAAAAAAAAAAAAAATCAAAGGCCGTGGGAAGACAGTCCCTCTCTCACAAACATACAAACAGCCAAAAGCCATACTAAAAATAAACAAACAAACAAAACCACCATCATCAAACAAGACAAAACAAAACAAAACAAACCCTCCCAAGTTGGCCCATAATGAAAGTATCACCTATGAAAACATGGGCCAGGAGACCCTCGACTCCTTTTCACCTCTTAAAGGGTTAGAGAGTTTGGAAGCTCAGTCTCCAAGTCCTCTGCTGGAAGATAAACTTCTTTCACTATGCCGGAGCTTGCAAACAGACGCCAACTTTTGGAGAGCAGTTTGGCATCAGTGCTCCAAATTTTAAACGCACATACTCTCTGACCTACTTACGCAGTTTCTAGAATATTTATCACACATTCTCATTCTCTTACTTAAAGCTGTGCACAGAAATATGCTTACTAAGATATTCTATGAAATAGCAAGACAACAGATTTCAATGTCTATGGACAGTAAAAATTCAAGGCCATCACAGCACAATTATGAAATGAAATAAAAGAAGGATGCAACATAGATATGTTCTAACACGGTGGTACAACTGAACATCTGGTGATCAAAAATGCAAAGACTTGGGTTTGTGCACACATGAACACACATGTGTGCAGCTCCCTGTGGCAGGTCACTTTTGAGATACAGGAACTCTTTGTGTTTCCCTTCTTCGTGTCTGACAGGTAGCTAGGCTCTTAGATTTTTTTGCTTAAAAAAAAAAGAAAAGATTTATTTATTTATTTCTTATGTATATGAGCACAATGTTTTCATGTACACCAGAAAAGGTTATTAAACTCCATTACAGATGGTTGGGAGCCACCATGTGGGTGCTGGGAATTGAACTCAGGACCTCTGGAAGAGTAGTCAGTGCTCTTAGCCTCTCTGAGCCATCTTGCCAGCCCCACTTATTTTCATTTTGACAGATAAAATGAAGGCTGTTTGGTTAGAGGAGGCCTCTCCCTTAGCACAGTACAAACCTGGGTTCTCAGGAAGAACAAAGCAGAGTCCCCACAAGCAGCAGTGGAGGGGCAGGGCGAGGGCACAGCAGAGAAGGCCTTTTCAGGCAGAGATATTACCAATGGGGCCCCGAGGCTTTGCATTTCCTGAGCACCAAGGACCCCAGTGTGCACCTCCCAATGTCCCTGGAGCAGAGCACATCTGGCTGAGACTAGGCCTCAGCTCTCAGGTCCTGCCCTCTAGTCTTTGCCCCCAGTACAAGCTGGAAGTCTCCATGAGGCCACTCCTGTGAGCGCCTCTGTGGAGTTAGTGCTGCAGCCATCACTTTAACCCATCCTAGATCCCAGGGCCCTTCCTCATGCTTGCTGCATGTATGTGTGCACATGAACACCCATCATGTGTGTACGGCCTCTGGGTGGCCTGAGAGGGAATGTTTGGGCGACCTCAGAAGAACGTGATGTTTAGGCTGGTTTTAAGTTGACTAGCTGCAAACAATAATACCTGGTATGTAGACAAAGGCTCAGATTATCTGCAGACTGTATTTGAATAGAAAGGGGCGTGGCAGATCCATTGCACTGTTAAGAGAGATTCCCTCTGGGAGGAAAAGGGAGTTAAAGGCTGATGCTTTGTTTGTTTGTTTTTGTTTTGTTTTAATTTATGTTATTATTACTTTCTTCTCTTTGAGTATGTGTACATTTGTTTACGTGTGTTTACATGTATGTGAGGGCATACATGATAAGAGCACTTGTGCAATGCACGTGGAGGCCCTAGAGATTGATATCCTGAGTCTCCTTGATTGCTCTTCACTGGACTCAAGGCAGGGTCTCTCAGCTGAACCCAGAGTGCACAGCTGCAGCCACTGTAGCCAGCATGCCTGCTCTGTGGGGGGTGGGGGGTGGGCCTCAGCCAATGAGAGCTGGAACTGCAGGTGGGCTGCCACGCCCACCTGGCAATTAAGTTCTCTCTGCAGATCTGAGCCCCAGTCTTTCTCTTGCTGGGTCTACAGCCCTGGTGCTATTTTAGAGCAGTTTTAGGTGGGCAGGAAGGAGCTACCCAGGCCTGAGGTGTTTGCAGGCACCCTTATATAGGAAGAGACGGGTGAACCAGAGGAGATGGGACAGTGAAACCCAAGGAGGGGTGAGACTTGAAGTGTGCGCTGTGTTAGCTTTTGGGGTGGAGGAAGGGGTCAGAAGTCATGGAGGCTGAGGTTTCAAGAAGGCAAAACAGGAGAGGAATGGATTCTGTCTGGAGCACCTTGGTTTTGGCCTCGTGAAACCTTTTTCAGACCTCTGACCTCTTCAGAACTGTAAGAAACGCTCTCTGTATCTTTTCTAGGCTGCCGGCTGGAAGGTCATTTGCTATAGCAGCAAACAGAAGCCAGCACAACCATCTGAGATGTGGGGGCAGGATGTCTAACCCTGGCTTAGCATCAAGTGAGCGAAACAGCCCATCAGCGAGACGCAAAATGGCGAAGCACGTTGTGATGCCAAGTCCATTAGCTTGAAATGTGTGGCCATGGTTTTCTCTGCACTGGTCAGGGCCCAGAAGGTGGGGCCACAAGAGGAGAGAGAGAGAGAGAGAGAGAGAGAGAGAGAGAGAGAGAGAGAGAGAGAGAGAGAGAGAGAGAGAGCGCTTTAAGAGAAAGAGACTCAGGATGCTTGATGGCAAAACAAGAGGCTTTACCTGGTCTCCTGTGCGGTGGCACCTGTGGGCTGATGGCATTGTTCCCCATGATCACGTACTCGTAGTGGACCCCTGGGTTGGGTTGCTGGTGTATCATCTGAGAACACAAAGTCAGTGTTACCACAGCCCAAACACACACACACACACACACACACCTTTCCTGCTGGCCTGGGTCTAGATAGTGTAAGTGGTTATGTACTTAAATTTGCAAGTTCTTGATCCCCGTTAGATGAGGTTGCGTCCAGTGGCTTCTTGTGAGTTGCTCTTGAAGATTTAAAGACTTTATGTCAATATGGGTCAGAAGAAAAGGGGGTGAGTGACCAAGATCTTATGAAGGATAAAAGTTAAGGTTTTATAAAGCCCAAATTGGAGAGATCTACACTAGGAGAAGCCATGGCTGGCAGCCACTTTCAGCCAGGGCTTGGAACTGTGGCCTCTAAATGTTTGAGCACTAGGTGGTGACACAGAGCCAAGCAAACAAGGAACAGATCTCTCGAGCAGGGCTAGCCTAGAACAGCAAGGGCCCTTCAATGTTTTTTCAGAGGCAAACAAGGCTGGCTGGCTCAAGGTCTACCCTGGCCCTGAGTCCTCTCCCTTGTAGGTTGCCTGGGGCTCACTCAATTTTCACTCACAGAAAGCCCCAGAACGATAATGAAATAGAGTGGAAAACCAAAACCCTGACCAAAAACAAAAACAAAAACACATATTGAAAAATATAAGTCTGCCTAGGTCATAGTCTTTGAGGAAATAATGATTAAAAAAAAAAAAAACAAATAAACAAACAAACAATAAAAATACAAGTAAGTAGGATGGCAACCAGGAAGCTATGTGGGCTGCAAAGGTCTGGGACAGAGGCACAACCAAGTGAACAAGGCCAACAGGAGTAATCCCGCTCTACCAGGCCTTCCTATGCTCACAGCTGTTATGGCAGAGGGCAGGGGGATGGGAAGACGGGAGCAATAGCACTAACACCTATGACCGACAGAGTCGGGAGCCAAGCAAGGGGACACTGCCTTGCTGATATTTCTGCTCTGTAAAGTGACTCTCGCCGAGCAGTTGTACAACCCAGACACAGTCTCTAGATGCCTTAGTTTTAATTTCTCCATCAAGAGGACAGGGGGAAGTCGCGGCTGGTTTTTGAGGTCTTATTGCCCTGCCTGTACCCTCCCCGCAAGTCACGTCTGCACTAGAGCAGTTCCTCCTGCTCATGCCACCATCTCTTGCCTTCTCCCAGCTTGTGGAATGTGTTTTTACCCGCTGCCACTCACCCAGAGGTAGGCAGATGCCAGGGGCACTCAGTTCCTCATAGCAGGAGGCAAGACCAACCCATTGGCACTACAGAAAAGATGGGGCTGAGTACGGGACCCCTGAGGGACACAGCTGTGTGACTGCAGGTCCTTGCTGCCTCCTGTCACCCTCTCGGTTCCCCTTGCACCCATTCTGTTTTCCCTTCTGCCCTCCCGATGCTGCCACTGAAAGCCCGGTACTGTTTATGAGGTTCTTGTTGGTCACCTTTCCGAGACCACCCATGGGAGGCCGCTCCCAGGCAGAGCCTCCACCTCTGATACCATTCAAATTTACCCAGAGTCTACCAACCAAGGGGATGACTCACAGAAAACAACCCAAGTGAAGTAAAACAAGGTTTACTTTTGTAGCTTCTAACCTACAACCCCTCAAGAGGAACAGATGAGAACTGTGGGGCTGGAGATGGTACTTCTAAACAGCAAACACTGTTGGAGACCATCATGGGCTGGTAGGTATCTGTGTATTTACCTTAAGCTTTTGTTTCTCATCATCTTTTGGTTCCTCATCCTTTCGGGTTCCAGTAGCTTCATGTGTGTGCATGTGTGGAGGAGCTAAGCACCAGTGCTGTCTGAGACAGGGTCTCTCACTGGGGCCCAAGCCTCACCTGTTAGGCTAGGCTGGCCAGCCAGCGAGTCCCAGGGATCCTCCGAGTGTTTCTGGCTCCATAGTTTTGGGTGACATGTGTCACCAACACCCATCTTTTACATGGGTGTTGAGGCAGGAACTCGGGTTCTCATGCTTGCAAGACAGGCACTTTATAGACTGTACGCCTCAGGACCCATTAGTAGTTTTCTTTTTTTATTAAAAAAAGACCATTAAAAACAACTCTTGGGCAGTTGAATATTCTGGCTTCAGGTAAAGTTGTGTGTGTGTGTGTGTGTGTGTGTGAGTGAGTGTGTGAGAGAGAGAGGAGAGAGAGAGAGAGAGAGAGAGAGAGAGAGAGAGAGAGAGAGAGAGAGAGAGAGAGAAGCGGGGCACTTGTACTATAGCTAAAGCTGGGGTCGCTGGGAGTGTACCTTCTCCATTTGCCTTGATGGAATTGAGAAGGTTGAGCCCGCGGGCTGCTTTGCGCTTGGCACTTTCTTTCTTTTGCCATAAAAGAAAACATGCCAAATTAGCATTGGGAGGAAAGAGCCTGGAGGAGCTCCAGGGCTCATGAAACGGGATTTGTTTGCCTCTGATTCGGTTCAACAAGTAAAATTGGTTTTACTGGGTCCATAAACTCCGAGGGTAATAAGGCACCTGGTAGAGTTTATGGTTTCTGCGAGCCTCGAACATTCAGGGATAAGTATCAAAGACCAGTGCCAAGCACTGGAAGGAGCCCCTCCAACGGGCTTCACTCAAGTGATTTTTATCCAGCCCGGGCAAAGACATGTTGCTTCTTTGTTTAGTGTGTGTACCTTGGAAGCAATAGGTGCCCCAAAACCCAGAGGGTAACCCCAAAACGCCCAAACTCACATAGACATCCAGGATCTCATTAGTGGGACCTTCAGCCAAAAAAGACTCCCCAGCAGTGCTGGAGATTTCATTCGGTCGCTTGTAGGTGAACATCGTCCCTCCGCCCTCGTACTTCCCCGGGCGGTCGATCGCCCAGTTCCCGTTGATGATGGAGCGCCCAGAGCGACTTCGTAAGGCTGTGGAGACAGACGACATGGTTTCTCTGGTGAGCTCAGAGTGGGCACAAGAAAGCGATTTGAGTATCCAAGTCGTCACTCATCTAATGGCCCCCGGGTGTGCACAGAATTTGAGAGCAACCGTTCTTCCACGGGAACTTGAAAGAAAAGGATGGAGTGTCTGGGAGAAAAGGGTGTAAAACACAGGGGCCAAGACCGCAAGAGAAGAATGAGGCGTGGGGGAGGACATATATCATGTGTCACGACTGAGGTGGAGGGCTTGTACCCTCCAGCCTATGTACTGTTTTGTTGTTGTTGTTTTGTTTTGCCTTCAATATAATAAAGCGTAAATTTAAGAATTAGAAGATTTCACATAAAAAAGAGTTGAGAGTCCTGGCTTTTCCTGTAAAACAGGAAGTTATGTTAACATTGGCTCAACATCACCTCAGGACCACAGGCAGCAGGGGCTTAGGCACACTTTTTATAAGGGACTCACAAGCTCTGATCTGTCCCTCTCCCCACCATTTCTCGGCAGCCAGTGAGTCTCACTGGTGAATATAGATATTTTGTTACATTTATAGTGTTTGCCTTTCTCCTTGCAGGGTCACATTAATTCTGACTGCATGCTTTCCAACAGTGACCCAGCCTTGCTTTTAATTCTGACCTATGCTTGGCAACATTGGCAAAGCCAAGAGGGCCACACAATTTTCTGGTCTTTCTGGTCCTTTTTATTCTTTTTTTAAAAATTCCATTCCTGACTTCTCTGAGCTTTATTTTGGTTTTTTCCCCCATGCATATGTATGTGTGTTTCTGTGCATGTGTGTGTGCGCGTGTGTAAGCCTGGAGGTTGATGCCGGGAGCCCTCTTTAATTAGTCTCAATTGTATTCACTGAGGCAGGGTCTCTCAACTAACCCCAGGCCTTAGATGTGGCTAGTGTGGCTGGCTTTTCTGGGGCTCCCATCTCCACAGCCTGCCTCCACTCTGGTCCAGAATTTACCTGAGTTCTTTCACTCTAGACTCTCATCCTCATGGCCAAATGGAAAGTGCCTTATCTGCTGAGCCACCTCCACAGCCTCTTGTGGGCTTTTGAGCCTGTGGGCCATGTTGGGGACCTGTGTTCACATTGTCAGATGTAATCCTCACCAAGGTGCTAAGCAGCTGTTGCTAGCCTCACTTTCCAGACCCTGGTTGTTGTGGTTGGAACGTGAAGTGTCCATGAACAGTTGGACTCCAGATGGTGGCGCTGTTTGGGAAGGTTGTGGAACCTTTAGGAGGTGGAGCTTTCCTGGAGGAAGTAGGTCACTGGAGGGTGGGACTTGAGGGCTTGTAGATGAGCCCCACTTCCTGTTCATGCCGGTTGCTTTCTGATTACAGCTACAATGTAACCTGCTGCTGCCTCATGTTGCCACTGTGATTTCCCTGCCGCCACGAGGAAAAACACAAACAAAACCCTTTCTGCCTTAAGAAACGATACACTGCTCCAGGAACAGTGACTTAATTAAGTTCCTGAGGATTTGGGATCCTAGTAAGGGAGGGAGAGAAGGAGGGCAAGGAAGGTCTTGTAGTCAGGAAGGTTATGGATGGACGTCGGTAATGGGAATCCTTCAGCATTATCTGGCACCTTGAAACCCACATGACAGTGGTGGATTGAGATGTCCTCATTTTCACATATGCTGCCAAACTGCCTTCTGATATTTATGTTTGTACTCAAAGATTAGTGCTGCCCTCAGCTGTGCTAGAGAAACCTGTTTCAGCACTGGCCAGTCCTGCAGAGACTTACAGCAGGTTCGAGGGCTGTGAGTAAGTGTCTATTGAGTGCTCAGACCTAAGTGAGACCCTCTGCATCAAACCCCAAGGCTCAGGCTGTATCCTGGGGAGGGAGGCAGGAAGACTGTAAGAGCCAGTTGGTGGGGAGGATGCTGAGAAATGCTGTCTTCCAGACACCACGCGGCTACTGCACTCACGTACTCACTTCAGCTACGGTTACCTTGGGCAAGACTGAAGACAGCTAGCTCTCCAGCAGCCAGTGATAACTGGACTCAATACGTTGGCAACAACAGGAGGGAGACGTGAAGGGACATGCTGGGGACTGTCAGGGGAGTGCAAGGATGGGTATCATCAAGATACAGGATACACATAAGGTACTGTCCAAGAGTAAGTAAAAAGGTATTCTAAAAAACTAATACAGATGTTTAAAAAAAGAAAAAGACAAGTCCTTATTTTAAATGCCACAAACATAGCGGGTCTCCATCTCTCTGTGCCTTCACTTAACAGAATAAACCAACTTAACCTTTTAAAACTGCATTATGAAAAATTTAGCCATAAACAAAATTAGACAGGACAGTGTAACGCCACTCCGATTGTGCATTACCCAGATTCAATAAGGGTTGCAGTCACAGCCTATCCCATTGCACTCTGCAAACCCAAGATTTCATTAGTCTTAAGTATAAGGACGCTTTTGTTTTTAAAACCCATTTTCAGCAGTGTTTCTATAGACGGCTTTCCCAGAGACTAGGCCTTCAGAGCCAGAAGCTTCATGAAGGGACAGAAGAGTCTTGATACTTTGGCATTCCACACCCCTCCCACCCACCCTGTCACCCCCTGCCCCCTCTCCCACTGGAGCATGACAGGAATAGCAAAAACCAAAGTCAGAAACTAGGGAAGAGAAGATTTAGTGACTTAAAAAAAAAAGTATCCTCAGGGGCTAAGGATATAGATAGCTGGTTGATGGAGTGCCTGCATGTCACAAGAGACGCCCCAAGTTCTGGCCCTGGCACTGCCAAAATCTGGGTGTAGTAGCTCATGCCTGGGGTCCCAGCACTTGGGAGCAGAGGCAAGAGGGTCAGAATTTCAAAGTCATCCCTGGTCACCTGGTGAGTTCAAGGCCGGTATGGACTACCTGAGACTCTGTCTTAAGTGAGGAGCCTGGAGAGATAGCTCTGCAGTTAACAATACTTGCTGCTCTGGCAGAGGACCTGGGTTCAAGACCCAGCACACACAAGGTGGCACATAACTGACACATCCCCAGTTGCAATAGATGCGGTGCCCTCTTCTGGCCTCTGCAGGTACCAGTCTTACACATGGTGCACAGACATACATGCAGGCAAAACATCCATGCACACAAAATAAGAATGAATAAGCACATTTGGGGCTGGAGATGGCTCCGCAGTTAACAGGGCATGTCTGCTACTCTTCCTGGGTTTGTTGCCACTCACACCAGGTGGCTCATAACCACTTCTAACTTAGCTCCCTCTTCTGGTCTCTATGGCAACTCCCACACAAAGCTGATACGAAAACACAGTAAAAATAATATATTTTAAAAATTGATTTTCAATTTAAATATTCACTCTACATCCTGATCGCAGCCCCCTCCCTCCTCTCCACCTGGTCCCTCCCTTCTTCCCCCTTTCCCCTATTCCCCTCCCTTTCTCCTCAGAAAAGGAGAGCCCCCCCCCCCCCACCAACCCACCCTAGCACATTAAGTTTCATCAGGAGTGAGCTCATCCTTGTCCACTGAGGCCAGGCAAGGCATCACCACAGGGGGAAGTGCTCAAAAAGCAGGCAACAGAGTCCATGTCAATAAACAGCACCCGCTCAACTCACTGGGGGACCCACATGAAGACCAAACTGCCCATAGGTTACATCTGTGTAGGGGGCCTAGGTGCAGTCCATGCCTGCTCTTTGGTGCTTCCTTCTCTGTAAGCCCCCATGGGTCTAGGTTAGTTGACTCTGTCTTGTGGCATTCTTGTCCCCTCTGGGGTCCTTCTGTTCCTCCCCCAATATTCTTAAGACACAATACACACACACACACACACACACACACACACACACACACACACACACAGAGAAGAGAGAGAGAGAGAGAGAGAGAGAGAGAGAGAGAGAGAGAGAGCGCTCATTTTTCTGACCATCCTGATGAGGTCTCCTGGCTTCTGTTCTCAACAATCCATTGAAAGAAATTAAAGTCAATGTTGCTAAGTTTGCTCCTGGGTATCAAACAGCTCATCTTGACAGCATTTCCTCTACAGTGTTAGTTTCTCATCCTAAATGTCCCCTTCACCTCTAAATATCTCTCTCTCTCTCTCTCTCTCTCTCTCTCTCTCTCTCTCTCTCTCTCTGCATCTCTCTGTCTGTCTCTGTCTCTCTGTGTCTCTCTGTGTCTCTCTGTCTCTGTCTCTCTCTGTCTCTCTGTCTCTCTGTGTCTCTCTGTCTCTGTTTCTGTCTCTCTCTGTGACAGGTTTCTCTATGTAGCTCTAGATGTCCTGGAACTTGCTCTGTAGACTAGGCTAACCTTGAACTCAGAGATCTGCCTGCCTCTACCTCTGGAGTGCTGGGGTTAAGGCATAAGCAACCTCTAAATCTTCCTCATGCCTTAGATGCTCATTCCCCCAGGGAGTCTTCTGCCCAGTCCAGCCCATTTCTTCCTTCATGTGCCCTAAGAGATACAGAGCCTTTCTGCAAGGCTGTCATCCATCCATCTGTCCCTCACTAAGCTCCAAAAAGGGCCAACACACTGATGATTAGCCACAGTCCATCTCGAGGGCACAGCACACTGCTCACCACATAGATACTTGCTGAACACAGAATACTTGAGAGGAAAGAGAGAGAGAGAGAGAGGAGGAGATGACGGAGAGAGAGACGGAGAGAGAGAGGACGACGAGAGAGAGAGAGAGAGAGAGAGAGAGAGAGAGAGAGAGAGAGAGAGAGAGAGAGAGAAAAGACAGTCAGGGGAAAGAATAACAAACAGGTGACTCACAGGGAGCCAAGTTCAAGTATTCCACAAGCAAACTAAGTGTTGTTTTGGGCTAACATTGAAAAAATTCAATATTACCAATATTGTTAGGCACAAAGTGAGCAAGTACCCACAATGCAGCTGATGAGAGTGTGACTTGCTCTGCCACACTAGAGGGCAATTTAATCTCGTGCTAAAACCCATGTGTAGTTTGGCCCAAGAGTTCTAGTTCTGGAAAAGTACTTGCGCAATATATTTCTGCAAGTAGACAAATGTGTTTATAATGATCATGTTTCCTGAGTACACAAATGATGCCAACGTCTACCAGTGAAAGATTGCTTACATAAATTATTATGCTGATATCCGGACAATGGAAGCTTCGATGCCCCCAAGTGAATGGGAGGAATCTGGGTACAGGAGTGAACTCCATGATGCATTTAAAACACATGTTCATGTGTGATGTGTTGATGCATGCGTGTGCATGCATGTGCTTGTGTGTGCCATGGTGTACTTGTAGAGGTGAGAGAGCAACGTGGGTGTCAGTCCCCACCTTCTACTTTGTTTCAAATAGGAGCTCATCACTACTATATGCTATCTGGCCCATGAACGTCTAGGGATTTTTGTGTCACCACATCCCATCTTGCTGTAGGAACACTGGGATACAGGTATGTGCTGCCACACCTGGCTTTCATGTGGGTTCTGGGGATCATGCTTATGTGCCAAGCGTTGTTCACTGAGCCACGCTTCAGTCCAATGATTCTAACATAATATTTATAAAATAATCAAAACAGAAATGAAGACCTGTGTGAAGCTATTTGATTGAGTATGCTTTTCAATGAAACGATACATATGTGTGTGTGTGTATATATGTGCACATATACATATGTATGTATGCAAATGCACACAAACCTATTAATAACAGCAGTCGCACATCTGTCAGCACTTGGGACAGGAACAGGACACAGGTTGATGTGGGAGAAGGAAGACATTCGGTTTCCATTTTGCCTTTTTGAGACAGGGTTTCTCCATGTAGCCGTAGTTGGCCTGCTACTTGCCTTGAACTCACAGAGATCCTCCTGTCTCTCCACACCAAGTGGTGGGATTAAAGGCACCTGCCACCATGCCCAGTGCCTCATTTTAAGCTTTCATTATCACTTAAAATTCATTTTGCCATATACCTGTATATTCACTAAAGTGTGACTATTTAGAAAATTCAATACTTAGGACATAACACAAGCAGACATACCCCTGCAGTGTTTAGTACCCACCTCTTCTTTTTTTTTTTTAAATCAGCTTCTCCCTAAAATTTCATTTACAGCATCCAAAGCTCTGAACTTGGGGTAGTTTCTGGCTAATTTATTGCTAAGAACGGCAGTGTGAAGGAAGAGGCAATTCTCTGAAATCCTAGAAATCCATTCATGAAGCGACTGAAACACTCCACAGGAGGAAGCTGTGGCAGCTGCCCTGGGAGATAAGGCCCAGGGTTCTGGGGTCCTTTTACTATTAACCGCTGTTCCCACCTCATCCCCTCTGATGGTTTAGATGAAAAGAACCCGTGAGACTTTTAGCAATATGCATGATTCTAGTCAGCCCAGCTGGCTTGCGACACAGCCCCACCTGTTCACGCAGGGAACCAACAGCTGCAAATACATACGATGACCTTTAAACAGCTCCAGGCCTGGGCTCAGAAAAGGTACAGGTGGCTCAGATTCTTGCAGGAGGGTGTGGGCTCAGTGAAGACCAAACCCAGGCAGAGCCTATTGGATGGCAGCCTTGAACCTATTACTGTGAAAGAGTCCTCACTCTGCGTTATGCTGGGTTTATTCCAGGGTTAGAAGCTGGTAACGGGAGAGCTTTTGACCCAGTGCAGTGTACTAGCAGTGCCCACATCTGAGATCCATATAGAAATAGTTTATGCATAGAGGATCTGATATACATGCCCCTTGATTCCGTGTCCTGGCTCCCCTTCTCACCCCTCCCCCACTTGCTTTGAGGCAGAGACTCACTACATGCCTTAGGCTGGCTTGGATTGTGATCCTCCGGCCTCAGCTTCAATGCTGGGGTTACAGGCTTGCACTGCTGCACTGGTTTGCTCTTGTGTCTGTGTGTGTGTGTGTGTGTGTGTGTGTGTGTGTGTGTGTGTGTGTGTGTGTTTCTACCTTATGTTTAGAGGCAGAGTCTTTTGATGCCCTGGAGCTTGCAGGGCTGGAGGTCAGGCAGGATGGTCAGGGCTCTTCCTGCCTCTACCTCCTTAAGAATGGGATTACAACATGAGCCACTCTGCCTGGCTTTTTATGAGTGTCAAGGACCACAACCAGATCCTCACGCTTGTGGAACAAGTGCTTGCTTGGCTGAGCCCTTCCCCCTACCCCTGTCCCCACACTTTTGATGACCAGCATCGATGGTGACCAAACTACCTGTTCCCATAACAGAATTAGAAAGGTGGTTCCTAACAGGAAACACATTACTGTGGCCTAGACATTTGTTTCTTCCTTTGACAAGAGGAACCTTCGTCCACAATCCCAAGCTTCTTTTCCCCCAGTTTTTATTTTATTCATGTGTATAGGTATGTGTCTATGTGAGTATACACTATGTGCCTGAAGATGCCCAGGGAGGGAAAATGGGGTGATGAGTCCCCTGCAGATTCAGTTACAGGTATTTGTGAGCCGTCTGACACACATGGTCCCTGGAGCTGGAGTTATAGGTAGTACAGGCTGCCTGGTATGAGTGCTGGGGACCAAAGGCGAGTCCTCTAGAAGAGCAGCATGCACTGTTACTTGCTGAGCCATCTTTCCAACTTCTGAAGTTTAACATCTTTCTGAGAGGAGGGAACCTTAATTGACAAAAATGCCTCCGTAAGATTAGGCTGTAGGCAAGCCTGTAAGGCATTTTCTTAACAAGTGATGGATGTGGGAGGGTTCAGCCTATTGCGGTGGGACCACCCCTGCACTGGTGGCTGAACAAGCCATGAGGAACAAGCCAGTGAGCAGCACCCCTCTATGACCTCCGCTTATGTTCCTGCCTTGACTTCTTGTTGTGACTTCCTTCAGTGATTTAATGGTGACATGGAAGTGTAAGCAAAACAAGCCCTTTCTTCTTCAGGTTGCTTTTGATCATGATGTTTGTCAAAGCAACAGGAGCCCTAACCAAGGTAAGCTCCTCTGTTGTAAGCTCTACAAAAAACAAAAAGAAGGGGGAAAAAAAAAAAAAAAAAAAAAAAGAAGACCAGAGGGGGGGGGAAAAAAACCAACAAAAATAAAAATAAAGGGAAGCAAAAACTTCCTATGCTATTAGAGTGTAATATTGTTTTTAGCTACTGTTTTATAATTGCATAGTACAATTGGTTTTCATTGTATTCTTCTATAGTTTACTTTATGAATAATTTACTTTATGAAACTCAGCCCTAAGAAAGTATTCCACAGATTGTCAAGAAGTCATTATATCTTGATATCCCTACCTAGGATGTTTGATGTTTAGGACTGGGGAGGTGGCTTCGTGGGTAAAATGCTTGTCAGGCAAGCGTGGGAACAGGAGTTCAGATACCCAGGACCAGCATAAAAGCTGGCACAGTGGCACATATCTGAGGCCCAAGTTGTGGGTTGGGTTGAAGGGACAGAGGCAGGCAGATTCCTGGAGCTTCTTGGCCAGAAAAATCTAGCTACGAGTCCTATGAGAAATCCTCTTTCAAACAGTAAGCAGGAACAATTAGGATAGCCACTGACAACCTCTAGCCTACACACAGACAGGCAGGCACGCACGCACGCACGCACGCACACACACACACACACACACACACACACACACACACACACACACACACACGGACACACGGACACACGGACACATGAGCATACCACATACACACAAATTTAAAAAAAGAATCCTAATGTTAAAACCATGCCCCTCTCCTCAGGAATAAATTGGCTGACACTCACAAAGGTGAGCACACATTCTGTTAGCAGAACAATAGCCAGACACATCTTCTGAACAGACCAGGCCCAGTGAGACAAAATGTCCAAATAAATGACGGCTCCTGTTAAACAGACGCTCACACCTGCCAAGCCCTCTTCTGTCCAGGGTTACTTTGGTGTTCTGCATTTGGCCAGACTCGAACCTGTGTGTTCTGCAACGTGGCACATCGCGCTTGGAATGGAAGTCAGAGGGTCTCTGAGGAAGAGGGCTGGGAAGCCTTTGGGCACTCCATGATCACAGGTTGTGGGGGCTCAAGTAAGGGGAAACGCCATGGCTTTGTTCTTACTTCATTGCTACACCGTAGCTAAGTATGGCTAATTACCATTCTTTAAAGGATCAACGTTTGATCCATTCTGATTCCAAATTTCCCTAGAATCCTTAATGACTTGAGAGTGTCTGTGTGTTGTTCAGTCTGTAATGCAGGAGATGGAACTAGGCTACGGCTTAAGTCATAAAAAGAAGCCAGGCAAAGAAGCAGTAAAAAGCAGTAAAGAAAAGGTAAAACCTCGGACTTTGGGAGTCGCAAGTCTCCTGGTGCCAATACAACGAAGAAAAAGGAGGGTCTCATTTCCATGGAGCACAAAGGATCTTGGGTAGCGGTGACATTTGAGCATGGATCTGAAGCAAGAGGGTTGACTGGTTCTTCAGACAGAGCAGAAGAAAGGGTATTTGGGTCAGGATGGGTGGAAGTGGATTGGGGGGGGGGTGTCTTCGACTGGATTTCTACTGCTGTGAGAAGACACCATGACCAAAAACAACTTGGGAAGGAAAGGGTTTACTTCAGCTTACAGTTCTATGTCACAGTCCGTCACTAAGGAAGTCAGGGCAGGAAGCCAAGCAGGGCAGAAACCTTAAGGCAGGAGCTGATACAGAGGTCATGGAGGGCTGCTGCTCACTGGCTTGTTCCTCATAGTGTGCTTAGCCTGCTTTCTTATAGCACCCAAGACTACCATCCCAGAAGTGGTACTGCCCAGTGGTCTGGGGTCTCCCACATCAATCATCCATCTAGAATGTACACCACGGACTTGCCTTCAGGTTAATACGGTAGGGGCATCTCAACTGTAGTTCCCCTTTTAGAAACATTAGCTTGTGTCAGTTTGAAATGAAACTTGCCAGCACAGAGGCATGGTGGGCTGTTGTGGTTTAAGCAGGAATCAAGGATGTAGTGTGAGACTTTCCTGAGACTGGAAAAGAAGACTCTAGGGAGACTGAGGACTTTGGGCAGTGGGGAGTCCTGAGAGGCCCCAGAGGAGATGTAGGCTGGGGAGTCCACCCTGGCTACACTGTAGGAAGGCAGACACATATAAAGTACAAAAGTCCTTTCCCATTTAAAGCATTTTGGGCATCTAGTGTTTCTCCCCTACTCTCAGGACCCAGATCAATACAAGTCCTGCCCTTTAGGCCGAGCTGTTCATTTTCCACACATACCCACCAAACAGAAGGGATTCTGGGAAGGTTACTCCAACAACAGGTCTTATAGAAACTCAGCTCCAGTGATAAATCTCCCTCTGGCAAGGCCACTTCCTGATGCCCACCTTTAAGAAACATTGTCCCATATTACACGGGTTCAAATTCTGGCAACCGTCCCTGGCCCTTGTCTTTCTTCCTCCCTGGTCAGGCACTTTACTACCATCTGCTGAATCTCCTGTCATGTTGGACTCCTTCTCCTTCCGCTCTTTCCCAGTTACCTCACACATTCGGGGTCTCTTGGCCTTACATGCACACCACAGCAGAAGTCTGACTATGGGTCTCTTCACGTGCTTCCTAAGGTCAGTCTTCTCCCAGTGCCATTGCTCCTTGCCTGTCTTCTGCCACAAGACTCATTTGTCTCAATTATATGGCCCCTTCTCCTCGATTAATGGTCAGGGTCTTGTGTGATTTGACCTGTAAACCGCTCACACAGCTCCCTCATTGTCAGTCTCTTCTCAGGGCAAGAGTGCTGGCTTGTTTAGTATTTCAACCAAAGTCACTGAGCCGATCCTGTTGAATGACATCAGCACCTCTCCGGGGTCAAGGTCAAGTGGTGGCCATTTAACAACAATGTCAATACCTCTCTGTGGGCCTGACACCAGCACACAAGCTTGTCAGACGCATAGATCACTAGACAGCAACACACACACACACACACACACACACACACACACACACACACACACACACACACAAAGCTCCCATTCCAAGTACATGTGTTAATTAGCGTACACATATGGAAAAATAACTATACTAATCCCATATTTATTCTAAGCCGTTTTTTCCAAAGGCCACTCAATACTGGCGATTTGAGTACATTTTTTTAAATTACAAAAATGGGTGACTAACAATAGATAGTTGAAGTCTATGCTTGAAATCCAATGGCTCACCTACGCCAGCCAGCAAGTGTTGATTTAATCAGTGTTCTATTGCTGTGAAGAGACACCATGACCATCACAACTCCTATGAAGGAAAGCATTGAACTGAGGCTTGCTTACAGTTTCAGAGGCTTAGGAGGGGACACAGCGGTGTTCAGGCGGACATGGTAGTTGAGAGTTCTACATCTAAATCCTGTGGAAGGACACTAGGACTGGCTTGGGCTTTTGAAACCTCAAAGCCCCACCCCTAGTGACACACTCTCTCCAACAAAACCACACCTCCTAATCCCCTTTAAATAGTGTCACTCCCTAAGCATTCAAATATCTGAGCCTGTGGGGGCCATTCTCGCTCTAACCACCACAGGTGGGGACCGTGTTTTTAGCAATAAGCACATGAGAACTAACTACATCCACACCAGAAAGATCCCACATAAGGTTTTAGTACATGTGGGGTTGTAGTGGGACATCCTTGAGCTGCAGTCTTGCTCATAGGTAAACAGTAACTTTCCGAGGCTCCTGGGCGCTTACTGCAGCATTCTGCTCGGTGCTAGTGGAGTGGGTTTACCTCTAGTCTACTTGGGAACTCAGAATAAACTCAGGGCTAACATGATGGCTTAGTGGGCACTCGCTGGGCAAGCCTGGTGACTTGGGTTCAATTTCTGAAATCCACGTAAATCTGGAAGGAAAGAACTGATTCCGCAAAGTTGTCTTCTGACTTCCACACATGTGCACATGCACCTCTTCTCAGTAATAATAAAAATAACACTTTTATACAGTTCATAACACTAAGTAGTTTAAAATGTTTTACTGGAATTTGAATCATGTTAAAAATAAGAAAAGCAGTATGGTAGATTCGCACATTTCCATTGTTAAGCTTAAGAATTCCCAGCACGCACCCATTCTTGCTTCCTGTGGGTCTCTCTAGCTGCTTCCCAGACCTTTTACTTCCTGATATGTGCACGTGTGTGTGTGTGTCCCAGCATGCACCCATTCTTGTTTCCTGTGGACCTCTCTAGCTGCTTCCCAGACCTTTTACTTCCTGATATGTGGATGTGCATGTGTGTGCGTGTGTGCATGTGTGTGCGTGCATGCGTGTGTGTGCATGCGTGCGTATGTGTGTGTGCGTGTGTGTATGTGCCTGCGTGTGTATGTGTGTGTGTGTGTGTGTGTGTGTGTGTGTGTGTGTGGCTTCTGGTCCTTGTCTCCCATCTTGTCTGAAACAGGCTCTCTTGTTCACCGCTGTGCATGCTGGGCTTTCTGGCTGCCCTTGAGCTTCCTGGGAGTCGCATGTCTGTCCTTCCCATCTCCCTGGAGGAGTGCTGGGATTACAGATGCACTCATGATCACGTCCAGTTTTAAAAAGAACATTTATTATTATTATTATTATTATTATTATTATTATTATTATTATTATTATTATTATTATTATTATTATTATTATTATTATTATTATTATTATTCTCCATGTGAGAAGTGCTGGCGACCAAGGAGGATAGAGGTGTCAGGTCCCTCGGGAGCTGGAGTTACAGTGGGTGGTGAAGTCGCCCCACATGGGTGCTGAGCCCTGAACTTGGATCCTTTGCAAGTGCAGTATATGCTCTTAACTGCTAAGCGGTCTCCCCCAGCCTCACGTCCAACTATTTTTTTTGTGTGTGTGGTTGTTATTTTGTTTTTAGATACAGGATTTCTCTATGTAGCCTTGGCTGTCCTGGACTTACTTTGTAGACCAGGCTGGCCTCGAGCTCACAGGGATCCACCTGCCTCTGCCTCCCTGAATGGTGGGATCACAGGTGTGCACCACTGTGCCCAGCTCATGTCCAGCTTTTTAATGTAGGTCTGTGGATCAGAGCTCAGGGCCTTTTGCTTGGGTGGCAAGTGTTTTACTCACTGAGCCATCTCCATAGCCCTGTTTCATTTTTCCCCCTACATCTCACTCTCTGTTTAACAATAAAATAAAGAAATATGATGAGGGATGCATAAGCAAGTGTATAGATCAGTTTCTCACAGACTCTGAAATATTGCCAAATACCAATCTTTCTAGGATTCATATCTAATTTGTCTACAAAGCCTGGCAGTGATTAGCCCCACAGAAGCATCAGAGCTTTCCTTTGATATAAGATCTCCAGTCGTTTCCTAATTATCAGTGAAGACTGCTGAGATGGCCCCTTTCCAGCCTGGCAGAAACTGGAATAAATTTATCCGAGGTAGTGGCAGGGCGGAGACTGAATATCTAAATTCTATTTTGATCTCCAAATTGGTTCTGAAGGCCACGGTACCAGGTTGGGTCTTCCCTGATGACACCCTGGTTGTTGAAGTCAGGGGAATGGCCTATAAATTATCATAACACTGAAGCCTTACACTATCCTAACAAACAGACCCATCTGGGCAAGATGAAGCATATTTGAGTATGCTACTATGAGACAGGAGACTCTTGGGGAGGGTCTAAGCCCGATTCTTTATTTTTTCAGAACCGCAAGAGGTGAGAGATGCTGAAAGGAACAATGGGAACATGGTGGGGGACAGAGGGCCACGTGCCCTCAATCTAGCAATCACCTGTGGGGGGACTACAGGGGACATGAAGACAAGTTAAGAGCAGCAAGAAGAACCAAGCAATCCAGAAGGGCAGAGCCCAAGAGGCAAGGCGTAGCCCATGCACAGCCCCAGAACAAAGAAGAAATATTTAACGTTTGGCAAGGAGACCCCGTGGGCTGTCCTCCCCTGCACAGGGCGCGGAGTAGACACGGGTCTCTAGAGATTACACTGACAGGTTCTTGGATTAAGACTCGTCCAGCTTTTGTTCGCTCCAGTTACCTAAATCTCATTAAACCAAGCCTGCCAGTTGCCTTGGCGCCAGCCCGAGTTGCCTCCTCCCTGGCTGCAGCGTTAAGGACGAGCAGAGCTTAGGCCGACTCAACAGTTACCTTGGCTTTCATAGATATATGGATTCTATGTTTTACAGTTGTATGGTCTCAGTTCCCTTATGTTTCCATAAACTAGTAAAATCCTTTCCAGCCCTTTCCGGGGCCACTGCCCATCTGCTCTCTATACATTCTCTGTTTACCTGATGGTAATGCTTTATGCTCACCTTCCAGCCTATTTACTGGTGGTTTCTTTTTCTTTCTGCCAGGACTTCTAGTACAGAGTGAACCGAGGTGCTGTGCTGCTCGCTCCTGATGGACCGGGGATTTTACTTTGAGCACTAGCTGTCCTTTCCACGCTTGTTTTGTAGATCTTTTTAAAAACAGTTGTGGGAATTCCTTCCCATTTATAGTTCACCTTTGTTCTTTTTACCAGGAAAGCATGGTGGTGTGCGTGTGCGTGTGCGTGTGTGTGTGTGTGTGTGTGTGTGTGCACATGCACACATGCACAAGAGTATGCATAGTGCATGTGTGGAGATTAGAGGACAACTCATAAGAGTTAGATCTCTCCTTTTTCCATGTAGGTTCTGGGGATTTGAACTCAGATTTGAAATTGTTAGCAATTCCCCTCTGAGTCTTCTTGACTCTTAGGTAACTGAATTTTGAAGTTGACACATAAACATTGTATATGTTTATGGCATACTATGTAATGTTTCAACACACATATACATTGTATAATGATCAAATCAGGGTAAGGTATCCATTTAAATGCTTTTCTTTGTTCTGGGACATACTACATTATTACCTGAAATCAACAGATAATATGCAGCAGACTCCCTGAAACCCTTTCTTCCACATAACTAACTGTAACTTGGTACCCAAAGACCAACAGTCTACCATTCATCGGGGGAATACATTTTCACTGTTGAACTAGACTTGCATTTCTAGAAGAAATCTTGTTGGATTGTGACGAATTGGCCTCTGATATAGTCTATCCTCTAATATCTTAAAGATACTTTTCTTTCTAGTTTTTACACCTGTGTTGACAAGGATTACTTCTGTCTTTTTTCTCTTTTCTTATAGTATTGTATCTGGATTTGGTGTCAGGGTAATGGGGAACTGTAAAGAGTGTTGGAAAGTATTTATTTGTCTTTGGTTTTCTGGGAAGATTAGTCTCATTGTTTTTTCTCCCATAGATATATAGTAGGGTTAGTTAGTGCAACCTCGTGGCCTCGTCTATGCTGTAAGGGTTTAGACTTCAGAGTTAAAAATGTAAAGCATATATAGGACTATTCACACTATCTATCTCTTTGGATGAGTTTTGGTAGTCTGTCTTGTTCTAGAAATGAACTTCATCGAAGGTGTTGACTTTGTAGACATAAAGTAGTTCACATTTTCCCATTTTCTTCCCCAAAATCTTCAGAATCTGCGGTGATAATTCTTTTTTCAATCTCCAATCTTAGTATTCTGTGACTTATCAATTTTATTTTGCTTTATTTAAAAATTATTTATTTGATGTTGTTTATGTGTGTGGTGCTTTGAATGAGACATATATTCATACGCATGCACCCACCCACACCCACACATTCAGCTTGTATTAGTTACTTTTCTGCTGCTATGATTAAACGTTGTGACTTAAGGAAGAGAGCACATTTAACATTAACATGTAATTTTAAGATGCTCTCATCATTGCCCAAAGAAGTCTCATAGTCATCATTAATAATCTATATTTGCCTCTCCACCCCTTGGTAACTGCTAGTCTATTCTATAGGTATTTCTTGTAAACAACTGTGTGGCTTTTGGCCATTGGCTTCTTTCATGTTTTCAAGGGTTGCCTACATTGTATTATACATCAATTAGTACTTCAGCACTTACATTTTGTGTGTGTGTGTGTGTGTGTTAGAGAGAGAGAGAGAGAGAGAGAGAGAGAGAGAGAGAGAGAGAGAGAGAGAGAGAGGCAGAGGCAGAGAGAGACAGAGAGAACAATTTGTGGGAGTTGGTTGTTTCCTTCCACCATGTTGGGCCTGGGGATTGAACTCAGATCACCGGGCTTGGAGGCAAGTACCTTAGCCATTGAGTGCTCTTGCCTCCTGGTGACTTCATTTGTAACTGGCTGATTATGTAGTAGTTTGTTGTTCAACTCTATGTACTTGGGAAGCTTCCAGTTTCCTGTTACTGATTTTCACTTAAAGTCTGTTGTTTGGGGGAAAAAAACCCCTACTTACATGGTTGTAATTATAGTAAATTTGTTAAAGTCCGCTATAGAGCCTAGGACATGGTTTCTCATGGTGGCTGCTTCATGGGCACTCGAAATGAACATGCTTTCTCCTACTGTTGGCTGGAATGGGTCAGTATAGCCAGTTATTTTGTCAGTTGCCTTGAGGGGATTCTAAAGCCTTTGAGTACACTTGTGGGCAGTTCTGTTTCTCCATTCAGTTCACTCAGTTTTGCTCCCTCAACCCCACCTCTAAGACATTGTCTTAACCCTTAGTCCTAGCTTGAAACTCACTAGGCAAACCAGGCTGGTTGGATTTGAACTCACAGAGATCTATCCTCCTCTACGTCCTGGGTGCTGGGATTAATGGTATGCACCACCATGCCTAGCTGCCCTTTAACTTTTAATCTGTGTGTATCATTATATCTAGAGTGGGTTTCTTGTAGGCAGCGCATTATTGGGCTTTCCTGTTCAGTCTGTTCTGATGATATGGCTCTTTATCTGGAGATGCTAGACAAAGTATATTGATGATAATTACTAGTCAGCTATAAGTCTATTAATTATTAGTGCTTTTATCTCTTCTGCTTTACATTTCCCTGTCCTCTCCTCTCCTTCCCTCTTTGGGATATGAATTTTTAAAAAATATTCTATATAATTTACTTCCTAGATTTTTGGTTGTAACTTTTTGTACTATTACCTGGAGATTATGACACTCAAACCTAATTTGTCACAGTCTACTTGGAGTTTATATTTACTACTGCTGGCAAAATATGTCTCAAAGACAATAGTGAGGGGAGCAGCTCAGGTAAATATGACCTAAGGATGCTCTCTCAGAACCCATGTCAAAAGGAAAAGATTGCCAGGTACGGTGGTATGTACCTATAACCTCAGTACTAGGATGCCAGAGATAGGTGGATACCAGAGTTCACTGGCCAGTCAGCCTAGCCATCCGAATGGTTTCCAGGTCAACAAGTGACCCTGTCTTAAAAACCAAACCAAACCAAACCAACAAACAAAAAACAAAACCAAGGCAAACAGCACCAGAGGAATGGCAGTTAAATCTGTTCTCCATATACAGTCATACATACATACACACTTTCCCACATACATGTGCACAGACACACACACACACACACACACACACACACACACACACACACACACACACTCAGACCCCAGCTGAGGTAAATCTATGCATGTGAAGGATGGGGAAATCCCTGTCTCTTCTCTTTGTTTTTGTTGTGAACCTAAAACTGTGGTCAACAGTCTTAAAAATATGAAACCAAAGCATGGGTTTAAGTACATAGGTCTCTTCTCTTATTTTACATTATGCTTGCCATATATATTACATATATGTGCATTAAAATCCTCCCAATGTTATACTTTCTGCTTTCAATAGCCAGACATGTTTCATAGAACTTTAGCAGATATGGCCTGGGCTCTTAAAGGACCCTATAAACGAGGTAAAACAGCATAGAACATTCCATTTCCTGTTTGTGTGTGTGTTGAGACACTCACATAGATTCTCACACTAAAGCTCAGGCGGGCTTTGAACTCACAGCCTCCTGCCTCAGCTTCCTGAGTGCTGGCTTTACAGAAACGCAATCCGTTGCCTGACAAGGATCTCCTTTTGGAGAGTGACCCTTTTAGTGATTTGTTTGTGTTTACACAAGAGGCTAGGAGCAGAACCAAGAGTCAGCCTTATCATGTCTTTGCGTCTGATTCTATCCTTCCACACTAGGCTGTGCTCTGTTTATTACGTGTAAGCCTCGGCTTTGGCGTAGAGTCCATGCGACATAGATGGTTGTAAGACACATGGTGTAAACTACACTACCAGGGAGACCGCTTGGGGTAGCACAATCCAGGGGAACACTCAGGCAGTGAATTGAAACCGTAGAGATCTTCAAGCCTTGCAGCGTTCTTTCTGCGGCACACGGCGAGCCAGAACGGGCAGCGCTCAGTCTACATGTGGTGTCTGCGGCAGAGATTGACCTGGGTCTAGTTTTTAAGGCATCAGGTCAGCCACAGCCCGGCTGACATTGCTCCAGCTAACAAGCGGCTCAGGTCTGCAGTCACTCATCTCAGCTCTCCTCCTCTTGGGATCTGCTACCTTCATCCACCAAAATAACCAAGAGCCCAACAGTAGGTGGCTCTGTACAGACTCCATTTTCCTTCCTTGTGGTTTTCAAAGCTGAGTTCCTCAGAGATTTTTCAGTACGTTTCTAGATTTGCATGCAGTGTCCTTACAGGTCATCAAGGAGAAGATGTGAATGGAGTGCTGTGGCATTTCTAGTTTTTTGTTTGTTTGTTTTTTTTTGTTTTGTTTTTTTGAGACAGGGTCTCTCTGTGTTATCTTGGCTGTCCTAGACTTGCTTTGTAGACCAGGTTGGCCTCGGACTCACAGTGATCCACTTGCCTCTACCTCCCAAGTGCTGGGATTAAAGTTTTTTTTTGTTTTAAATATATGTGCACAACACACATATTTAGTGCATTCCTTGGTGCTAAAGAAATTTGAAAACCTCTACACTGGGAAGTTGATTCAGCACCCCTGCCTCAAGGGGAGGGACTTGAGGACTACTTCCTTTGGTGTGCCCATACCACTCCCCCATTCCCCACCCCCTCACCCCACTCCCTCCGCTCTGAGTGGTTTCTTCTGTTCCAGAAGCTTAACCCTTTGCTCAGCCATGTGAAAGCTGACTGTACGCAGGTCACTGCTACCCATGGCAAGTTCCCAGTGAGTTGTAAAAATACAGAGTCTAAAGCTTGGCCACCATTCCCTGAGATTCCGGCTTCATTAATTTGGGGGTGTAGGCTGGACAGCTGGAGGTGTAAAAGTTTCCAAGCTGATTCCAATTCGGAGTAAAGTTCGTTCGACCCCATTGCTTCAGGAGAGCCCATCTTGGTCCCTCCCCCTCCTCTGCTTCGGTCAGTAGAGAGCGTCACTCCCCCCCCCCCACCCCCCAAGTCTTCTCCCCTCCCCCAGCATTACCCTGGTACTTCTTAGTAGTCTGCTCTCCAGCTCCCGGCTGGTCTGTTTCTGGAACCTGCTGTTCTCTATCTGCTTCCATTGCTGCAGCTTGCTAGGCCCTCACTTACGATAAGCCATCTTTTTCACACAGGTACATCTGCTAAACTCTCTGCCCTCCAATCTGGAATTTAGATAGTTTCTGACTGAGGCCTAACAGTAACCCGAAAAATCATGTTGGTAGAGCCTGCAGACTCTTCCTTTTTTCCATTGTGTGACACTGAATGGTTTACAAAGTAAACCCACACATGTATTTCCCCTCACCCCTCTTTCTTCCAATTCTTCTTTTCAGGTGAAGAAACTGCGTTTGAAGCACAGCAGCGTGACCCAAGCCATGGAAGCTGGAGGTGTGATCCAAAGGCCCCTTTCAGTGGTCCTTAGACTAGGCTTCAGGGCCACCCATGAACTGTGCGGTCCACAGTAGGCTGGTGACAGGACCTCACACAGCTCAAAACGTCTGGCTAGTGCTGGTGTTTGACATGGCAGCACTCCAGGGCCACCCAGGCACAGTTGTGTATAGCTGGACAACCACAGGGCAAGAGGCACTACCACAGTGCTGAGGAGACAGGCCAGGGTACAGGCAGCATTGAAGGCTCTTCAGTCTAGATCCTGACAGAACTGTGCGGTTACTTAAAAGCCTCCGTGGAGAAAGGTTGCCATGTGCTTGGGTATAAACATGCCCCCACACACATGTACATGCATATACACACACAATTTATAGCAACCTGCTTGGCAAAAATTCAAAACCCATCCCATGCTGGATGCCTTTTGGCGTATGCCTTCTTCTCTTAGTTCCTGACTTTACTTTTCCTTCAGCTCTGATGTGGACATCATTTTTTTTTTTTTTTTCCCTGCACATTAGGAATGTCGCTAGGGCTCCCTCACTCCAAACTTTCATTACAAGCCTTATTCTCTGAGTTAGCACTGGGCTAAAGGTGTGCCACTCACTGGCAAGACACTGGGCATAGCCCCTTTTAGGCGCAGCCAATAAGGAGGTGTGCCGTCAGTAGGTTCTTTGCCCACTCCCCCACCACCACCACACCTCCACCCCCACTTTTCAGCAGGATCTCATTATGAAGCCCTGGCTACCCTGGAACCTGCCACATAGATCAAGCTAGCCTGGAACTCACAGAAATCCTCCTGGGACTAAAGCCTTCTGGGTATCACCGTGCCTAGCTCTGCCTTGAGACTTAACATCAGAAAAAAAAAAAAAGCAAAACCTGCAAAATGCCACCACCACCACCAAAACCAAACCCCACTCCAGAGGAAAGAGCAGTGACGAGTAATCTAAAAGTCATATTCTTTGCTAACAGTGTTAGAACTTTGTCCCCAGTGGGGTTGAGCTGTCCAGGCACATCACTGGTGACATTCTTTCACAGGCAGCCACCTTAGCTGCTACAGCCCTGGGCTCTGTTTCTGTCTTGTGTCCAATGTGTTGGGCCAGACAAAAATGGCATGGAGGGATCTGGGGAGATGGCTCAGTGTGTAAGAGCACTTGCTGTCCAAACATGAGGACCTGAGTCTGGGTCACAGCGCTTATGTGAAAAGCTGGGCATAGCTGGGCACGTCTGTAGCCTTAGCACTGTGCAGAAGACAGGACAGCTGAGGCCTGCTGCTCAGCAGCTTCCAAGAGACACCCTGTCTCAAGGGAATACACAGAGAGTGAGGAAGCAAAACACTGGACATCTTCCCCCAGCATCCACACACGGAGATATACATGCACACACACTGACATACACATACAGACATGCACATAGATACACACGTACAGACACACACACAGATACACACACATAGAGCACACACAGACATACACAGACACAATATAGACACACACAGACACAGACATATACATCCATACTGCACAGACACCGATAGATAAATTCATAATTAGTGACTAGAAGGAGACTCAGGAGTGAGAAGCTATATATTTCTGCAAGATGGCAGCTTCTAGAGCAGAAATAAAGCCCCAGAGAAAACTGGATTTTAAAGGCACCAAGAAAGCTTCTTATAGAACATACTGGTTATTTCCAAGCACTGGAAAGAATTATGGTAGGAACAGACACTATAAAACTGTTCTTATTTGAAAGTCATTTGTCTGGGAAAACGACACTTTCTCCAAGCAAAATGTTAGCTCACTTGGTTAGACGCTAATCACAGTATGTCTTGCTAAAAGCCAGCCTGCAATTTTGGCTTGAATTCGTAGATGCTGCCGAGTTGGGGTGGAGACTACCTGTTCAACCCGAGGCCACTAAGTAAAATGCTGATCTGGTAACTGCTGGTTTCAAAAGAGCCCAGGAGATAAGAAAGAAGCCTGTGACAGGACACAAAACCAAATTGTGGTTTTACGTCAAGGCCCCTTATCCTGCAGAGATAGGAATGCCCGTCACCGAGCCTGGAACTGAAGAAGGAATGATCTGGAAGGATAAAGGGACCGGTTGTCTTGACTCCTCAATTAATAACACCCTTGCTCTTTTGATATCTACAGCGTTTACATGTTGTTTTAATTAACATATTTGGAAGCAGAGAAAGCATGCATTTGATGTGTGGCCTCGCCGGCCTTAGCTTGATTATTCGGATCTGTCCTTAAGATCAAGCCTTACCCCTGTAGTGCTGCTTCCTTAGCCCCAGCTTCCAGGCTCACGGGCTTGCTTGGGCTCTTCCTATCAGCACCAGCTTTGCTAGTTGCTTCCTTTCTGCTTGGCCCTCAACTCCAGGTTTCTTCTAAGAGTTGAGCCCCTCCCTTCAGTCTTCTTCCTGCTGCATGACCCGATTCTTGGGGCTTCGGGGTGGGACCCTCTGTAGGGTTGTCCACAACTGGACCTCAGCTTTGATCCCTCCTGCCTCCTTGTGTGTGTGGGGGGGTTACCTTCTGTCATGCATCCCTTTCGCTCCCACCTCCAACCTTCTGGCAGCCAGCTCCTCAACCCTCCTCCCCTCAGAGGCATAGTAAAAGGAGAAGGGAACTCCCATATTGCCTTGGACCTGGCATCTAACCTCCTTCTTGCTTTGTTGTCTTGCTAGCATTTCCTGGCTGCCTTGCACGTGCAATGCCAAGAGTAGCGCTGGCTCACTGGATCTGTCTGCCTCTTTCCCCAGTTGGTGATAGGAGTTAAACTGCCCTTCCCTGAATCTCTCTTATCCTTCAAACCTCTGACCTGAGTGTCACCCCCCCCCCCCCCCCCCCCCCCCTCCTGCTCTGACCTAATCCTTGGCTCCCCCCTCCCCTCCGCCCTCCCCTGGAGTTGCTATGGAATTTTAGGAAGGGAGCTCTGCTCCCCACACACGCAATGTTGATTTCTGGAGCCTCTGTTTCTCTCCCCGTGCTGTCACTTGGGCAGTCTCGGCTATCCACTCTGGAGAGACGACTCCCAAGTTATATTTGGTGCTAAGCTCCTTCTTGAGTGGTAGCCCCCGTGTTTCCCCCCATCACCTGCCAGAACGCAGCCCTGCCCTTGTTGCAAAACGCCTTCAGTTCAATGTCCCAAATTGAACACACCTTTTTCTTTCCCATACCCGTTTTTTCTCTCGGCCCCCGACTCGGTGTCTGGGAGCTGATGGTTTCCCTGCCTCTTCCTTCATGCATCCTACCTAATGAGTCTAACTCCCCCCCCCCCCATCTTTCTCATTCTACCACATGTGGTCCAGAGTTGCTGTATGCTGAGGCCGAGCCCACGCTCAGGTCTCTCTGGAGGCTTGCCTAGTGAAAAGGGCCGCATTTAGGTAACAGCTCATTTGGAACCGGTCTTCACTGGCTTATCTGGGACAGACCATGGTCACTCTCCTGCCACCTTTTCCTTATCTTGTAGCAAGGTTTAGATCAGTGCTTCCCAACCTGTGGCCCCCAAAGGGATCTGCAGATCAGATCCGCAGTCTTTATATCACATTTACACTATGAATCGTAACAGTAGCAAAATTCCAGCTTTGAGGTAGAAATTAAATCACTTTATGGGTAGGGGGGGCCACCACAACATGGGGAACTCTTACAAAGGCTGGAAGTGTTAGGAAGGGTCGACAATCGTGGTTTCAGATAGACACCTAGGACTTGAGTCATTGATCTGGACACCTAGGCTTGCAGTCATTGATCTGGACAAATCTTCCTTCAGTGTTCCCAGTGGCAGCCTCCTCCCTTCAGTGTTCTCAGACTCCCTAACCGCCCCAACCCCCCCCCCGCCCCCCCCCGTCCAACTAGAAGCACGCCTTCCCTCTGGACTCCCGTAACGTTCACGTTCTTCTTCTTCTTCTTTTTTTTTTTTTCCGAGACAGGGTTTCTCTGTGTAGCCTTGGCCATCCTGGACTCACTTTGTAGACCAGGCTGGCCTCGAACTCACAGCCATCCGCCTGCCTCTGCCTCCCGAGTGCTGGGATTAAAGGCGTGCGCCACCACGCCCGGCTGTTCAAGTTCTTCTTTAGAGCACATCCCTTCATTACTTTTCTCCGTTATCAGGTAGACTGACCACTGAAGTCTTGGAGTGCAGCGCTCACAGCCAGTTCCTTTGTTTGCTTGCTTTGATCCTCTGTGTATTCAGTAGACACTCCTGGCAGTTATTGACAGAGTGAGTATCTAGAGAACCCTCCTTCTGGGTGAGAAGCTCACAAGTAGTGCCTAACTTCCCTCTGGCCACCGCCCTGAGGTAGGGTCAGGATAAGCTCAGTCAGTCTGAGAGCTAGGCCAGCTGGACGGATGTGCACTGTCCCTAAGTGCTAAGGATAACACCAGTCTAAGTTGCCTGGAGCTGGTGGAGACCTGCCTCTTCCACTGTGGAGCAGTGCTTACAAGAGAGGTCAGTCGGATGCCTCAGGATAAACTGAGCCTGTTTATCTTTGGGGTTTTGGCTTTGCTGAGTGGGGTGCAGTCAGCGTTGCTGTCCCTTCCCCTTGTGTAGGAAATGGTTCCTAGAAATGGGATTGTAACGAGTATCGGAAGACTCAGTTGTAGGGTGCTTGGCTATGGTGGCCCAGGGTTTCCATGTGTCTGCCTTCCTGACTTCCCACCCAGAATCTTCCTACCAGCCACAGCTTTCTGGTGGCTGCTACTTCTATCTTTTGGCTTCAGTTATTTTCTCTTCAAAATTCAACCTATTCTTGAAGGCTCGAGACCCACACCCTAAATCCTCTGCCTCCCATCTCTGACTGGACTTTATAGCACTCCTTTGTTTTTCTGAGACAGGGTCTCTCTGTTGTAGCCTTGGCTGTCCTGGACTTGCTCTGTAGACCAGGCTGGTCTCGAACTCACAGAGATCCACCTGCTTCTGCCTCCCAGTGCTGGGATTAAAGTCGTCACTTCTTTCTTCTTGATTGGAAACCCAAAGTCATTTTTTATACCTCTTCCCGGCCAAGCACTTTAGTCGGAGTCCACAAGAATGACATCACTGACCCCTGTCACTGCTCATCTGTGTCCAAGTCAGAGTTGAGTTTGCCTCGAATACTATTGGCATTTTCACAGTACCATGCTCCTTTAGTAATCAAAAACACTGTAGCTAGGGGCTCTGTCTAACTGACCTTTGCCTGTCCACAGCCAAGGGCCTAGATCCTCATATTCTGGAGAAACAAAATGTTTGTATAATAAAAGAAGCACTTAACTTACAACTGTATAATTTAGCATAAACTTATGCACCTTTTTCATCTGGCCCCAGTCTTTTCACGGTGATAACTATAAGAAAATGACACTACCAGGTATGGTGGCACCTGCCTTTAATGCTAGCACTCAGGTGGCAGAGGCCAGCCTAGTCTACATACCAGTTCCAGGCCCACCAGGATTACATAGTAAAGCCCTGTCTCAAAAAAAACAAATGACACCCTCCAAGTCCAATGGTGGCTTCTGGGTTCTTGGAAACAGGATGCTGAAAGGGAGAATGATGGGGGAAGGCATCTGATTTAGACTAGGGTTTTGGGACTGGCCTGAGCGTGGAGAAAGAGCTGCCTTCCGAAGTGCAGGGAAGTACAAATAAGACAGAGTGAACATCCTTGTGGAAGCCTCAAGGCCAGAAGAACTTGACTTTAAGAAGTAACTGGAGGTCTGGCTGGTAACTTTGTTTCTCATGAGTACAAATGACTGCCGTTACCCTTCTGGGGCCGGGCAGCCACAGCCCTGGCAATAACAGGAACGGGAGTTGGCTCTGTTAAAACCCAAGAAACTTAACGAGTGTGAGCCCCATTCACGGTCTTAAATTGGATACCATTTATTAACTGTCCTTCCCTGGGCCTCTCGTTTCTCATGTGTAACATGCTAGGATTGAACTCAGATCTCCAAGGTCCCCTCAAGTGAAACAGTCTTTACAAAGATCCAACTTAATTAAAATAATAAATTGAAAATGATGAAATCAATCAATTAAGAGTTTCATTAAGATGGAGCGTTCTAAGGAGTCAGTGGCAACTCCCTCCCTTCTCTCCTGGGTGCTGTTCTAGGCTCCAGCCTGAGGGTGGCGCTGTCTGGGAGGCTACAGCTGAGAGTCTGCTGCCGGGCAGCCCGGAGAGCAATGGCCCCTGGCGCCTGCAGGGGCATCATGAACCATCATCAGACAGCTCTGTTCCTTATCCTCAGGTGGCAAAGAGGCTGGCCGGGCATGTCTGTCTAAGACTCCTTCCAGACTTGATGTATAGACTGTACAGCCATCTCACCCCCGGCACTCTCGTGCTCCATATGTTTTTTATCAGAACAATTTCAATTTTTTCAAATGACAGAAATAAATCAGTATCGTTTAAAAAAAAATGAAGTGTCCTAATATAGATGGAAGTTTTCATTTCTCCGTTTCCTCGGCCTAACGGTCACTTCATGTCACTAACAGTCACCTCCAGCCAGTGGAGATTCCCCCTAGAGTTTGTTATGCATATAAATACAATTATACACAATTGTATTTAAACAGTACTTATTTCTGTTTTATGTGTACGGGTATTTTGCCTGTGTGGATGGCCGTGAACCACGTGCATGCAGCACCTACATAGGCCAGAAGGGGGCATCTGATACCCTGGAGCTGAAGTTACAGATGGTTGTGAGCTGCCATGTGGATGCTGGGAACTGAACCTGGGTTCTCTGAGAGATCACCCAGTGCTCTTAACTGCTAAGCCATCTCTCCAGCCCCTAAGCAGTATATTTTGAAAATACATGAATGGGACTCCATAATTTCTTTCATCCCGACACCACTTCAAAGTTCTTCGTTAGATACAGAGGCACTCCATTGTTTGCAAGGCTAAGGAATGCTTCACAATAGCACCGTTAGCATACATAACTAGCTAACCATTTTCTTATTGTTTAGTTAGATTGCATTTTAATTTTTTTCAGTTTATAACACTGGTTGCAATGAAAATTCTTGTGTGTTCATATGATTATTCCCCCCCCCCCCCTTTTTTTTTTGAGAATGTGTATATTTAGGGCTGGAGAGATGGCTCAGCTGTTAAAGGTTAGGCTCACAACCAAAGATATAAGAGACTATGGGTATTTGTATGTGCATGCAGGAATATGCATAATATGCATACTTCTCTCTTTCTCTGTGCATAAGGACATATGCATGAACATATGTGTGGGGGGTGGGGCTAGAGGTTAACCTTTGGTATTATTCCTCAGGACCCATGCCCCCTTTCCCCTCTAAAATTGTTATTTTCTTTATTTTGTTTTATTATGTGTGTATGCCTGAGTATGTGCGTTTGTACCATGTTCCTATAGGAGCTGGAGGTCAGCACAGAGCATCTGGGAGGCTCTGGAATCTGAGTCAAAGGCAGTTGGGAGCCACCATGTGGACGTCAGAAACTGAAGTTAGCTCTTTAGCACCCCCTCCCTCCATCTTGTTTTCTGGGACAGCATCAGCATCTCTCGCTGGCATCTGGGGCTTGATGATAAGGCCAGGCAGGCTAGTGAGTGAGCCCCAGGGATCCTCCTGTATCTCCCCCTCAGTGCTGAGATGCCAAGTGTGCACCACATACCTGGTTTTTATGTGGCTGCCAGGGGCCAAACGCAGGTCCCTGTGCTTTGTCACAAGTGCTTTACTGGCTGAGTTGTATCTCCCGGCCCTCAACCGGCTCCTTTTCTAGCCCAAGTCTGCATGCTCAGGCGAGTACTATGGACATGCTTCATGAGGATTATCAACTTCCCAATACTTAAAACTTTTGCAATGTGCTAGGCAAAATTTGTTGTGAGCGACAACAATCTGCACTGTCCTGGTCACTAGTGGGACTAAATACTTTCCCTGTATTTACATGACTGGCATTTTCCCAGTGATTCTATCATTTGCCTCATTTACATGGAGTTCTTTCCTTTTTTCCTTTGGGGTATTGCAGGAAGCAGAACTATTAACCATAAGAAATATCAACCATTAGTTACCTTTTGTTTCCTCTGTGTTCGTAAGTAGTTCCCAGTTGCTATTTATCATTAATAGAGAGTTCTTTTGACATAAAGAAGACTCCAATTAAAAAAAAATTTTTTTTTAATTGAGCCTGGAGAGATGGTTCAGTGGTTAAGAGCATTGGCTGCTCTTTCAGAAGACCCAAGTTCCATTCCCAGCATCCACATGGTGGCTTACAACCGTCTGTATCTCCAGGCCCAGAGGATCTGTTGCCTTCTGATTGTCTTGGATACCAGGCACACATGTAGTACTCACATATACATGCATAAGATATACAGGGTCATATACACAAGATACACAGGGTCACAGAGCTTGACCCTGGCTCCAGATTATGCTCCCTTGTGCAAGGAGGAGAAAGTAACATCTGCCTGAATGGATGCAGGACCTGGTGATGCTGAGGATGCTGAGATGCTGAGGATGCTGAGAGACATGGAGCCATCTTAGCTGATCTGGCTGTCTTTACCACCTCTCCCTTCACCTAGCACCCCAGGGCAGCAGTACGGATGGCAGTAGCTGGGCCAATCTAGAGCCTTCCTTCCCCCTGTGTGACAGTCAGGGCAGAGGATGCCTGGTCATCATGCTGCAGCTGTTTGCCTTCTTTGGGACAAGACGCATTTTGTGGTTGGGCAGGCCCCTCTCTTGGAATTGAGGGTGGACTCTGAGCTTGAGTAAGGAGAAGCTACCAGTTTGCCAAGACCTTGACTGGGTTTGGCCAACTCCAGGAGCCATGTCTCACCCACTGGACCAAGGCTGAACTTAAGGAGCTTCTGGTCTTCTTGCCACGCATGGGGAACAGACTGCAGAGAACACACAGGAGAGTACCACGCAGCCAGCAAGATAGACTACCACGGGAAACTCTGCCATCAGAGGCCCCACATTCTCCAACACACATGTTTCATAGGAATAAACATGGTGTGACCAAAACCTGCAGCTTGAGAGAAGTTTAAAAGACCTGACCTAAAAACAGCTGGGAATAAACTGTAAGGGTAAACAAACTATAAATAAATGCAAGAAAGTGACTTTTAGCACACAGGTGGTGTGGACTAGTCCATATTCTTTGTCGTGGCCCTGAGGGGTCTATAGCGGTGGTGTCCAGTGCTATGCTGAGGCTATGGGCTGCCGCAGAACTGTTACAGGCTCCTGGCAAGGCTATATGCAGTCACAACAGTGTCTTTGATATTTGAACTTGAGATATGATAATCACCAGATCTTCCTTTTAATTTTTTTTTTTAAAATTTGGGAATGCATCTTTTTCACTCTACTAGAAACCAAAATAATTACTTATATTCCTTCTTATAACTGGTTGTGAATCCATGATTATTTCAGTAAAATTTTCAATTAAACTATACAGAGAAGCAGAAAGAGAAGTTGCCAGGCAACCTGATGAACAAATCGAAGCAAAATGTTTAATTCTTGGAAAGCTTAACAAACCATTGCTAAGAGAAAAATATCATGACCCAGAACCATAAAGAAAGCATGCCAGATCTTTATTAAAAGTTGGCAAAGACTGCAGGTCTTGGAGACAACTGATGAAAAGTCAAACAGATCCAAATCTACATTTTAGGGTAAAATAGATCACAAAGGAAAAAGCTGAAAGAGTAGAAGTCTAAACACCCAGAATGAGAAGGACTGGTCTTGATGTCACAAGGACAAAATTACACGAACATGCCTTTGGCTGGTAGTGGCTTTTCCCAACGGAGCATCTCACCATGAACACCTCTCATGTGGTTCTCATCCCAGGTTGAGCTCATCTGAAGGGAGATTTCCATTGCTTATGTCTACTCGGAGACCCACTCAGATAGCCTTTCTTCCTCCAGTCCAGGGTTCCTTTAAAATTTATTTTAATTTTATGTGTATGAGTGGTTTTCCTTGCATGTATGTATGTGCACTGTATATGTTTAGTGCTCTGAGAGGTCAGAGGGAGCATCAAATCTCCTGGAACTGGAGCTAAAGGTGGTTGTGACTCACTATGAAGAGCCTAGGACAAAAACCCTAGTTCTTTAGAGAGCAGCAAGTGCTTTTAGCCATATCTATCTATCTATCTATCTATCTATCTATCTATCTATCTATCATAGCTTTTTAAAAAGGGTGTGTGTGTCTGTGTTCATGTATATGGGTATGAGAATCAGTGCACACATGAAGGACAGAAGAGGGCACTACATCCATGAGCACTGGAGTTACAGGCATTTGAGGGGATGCTACCTGGCTTGTTACGCAAGTGCTGGGACCGGAACTCCAGTCCTCATGATTGCACAATAAGCACTGTCATCACTAAGCCGCCTCTTCAGCCCTTTGCTTTGGATCTTTGTTGCCAGGGCATCTAAGAGGATGTTTTCTGAGATGTGATCCTCCTTATGCCACTCAGAAGTGCTTTGCTGAGACAATTTTCCCCATATTGGTAGCCTTGAGATTGGTACCCACCAGAGAGTGTTCCTGATTTTCTTCCCCCCACCCACACCAAAGCAATTTCCCTCTCTCCACCTCACATCCTGAAATTAATAGTGAGTTATATCAGAGTTTATCCTGTTTCCAAACAAATTTATTACTAACAACACAGAACCATGACAGGAAATCTAAGACGTTCACATCTCTTTTCAGAAGAAACATGACCTCGTGTGCATTGTTGATCTAGAAACGACTACTTCTTAAATGATTATTCTTTCTACAACTGCAAGTTTTATGGAACGACAACTCCAGGATGGCGACCTATAAACACAGTATAACTAAGTAGAAGGTAATTTTGGGCGTTGCATTTCTAACTGCTCTTACTGGAACATGAGAACAGGTACACAGCAGGGCTTCCTACTGCCAGTAATATAGACAGCAATACAGTCAGCAAACATCTACAGCACCCCAGTGCCAGCCCTGCCTCGTGAATCACTCCTGTTGCTTCCCTGAACATGTCTGCAGGTATCAGAGCTATGCTTGGTCTCAGATATCTCCTGATAACCTCCTATCATCCCTGGCACAGAGAGGAGACAGGAGGTTGACCTGTTGGACCATTAGATGTTGATGGTTGAACTGAGTTCATCATGGCTGAGTCTTGACCTTCAGCTCTCTACTGCAGAGCAGAATCCTGAAACCTAGTGAATAAAAAGAGATCTACAAGGAGCATCCTGGCATAAAATACAGCCGTTCTCTAGCCAAATCACCTTGGTTTTCAACAACAGAAATGTAGAGTGGGATGAAACATTTTTGAAGAAGGCCTTGGAATGCGTCATTCCTGCAACTTTAGAGTTGCCTAGTAGCAATTCAGCTGAGACTAATGGGCACATTGAAATTAGACTCAAGACCATTTTTATGGGAAGATCCAGTGTGGTTCACTTCTCAGTTTGTGCTTGGGTATCTGGAATGCACACTTGTATATATTAATGCCCTGCTATTTTGTTACTCATAAAGCAGTCATTTGGGAGGGTGGTCCAGGGGTGGCTCTGGCCACTTGCATCAAGAACACATGTGTGACTTCTTGTTGCTCTCCGTAAACATGCTAGCTGGAAATTTGCCCACCCCATCCCCTACCAGACTGTTGTTCCGTGCTTAGAGGCTTCATATGGACAGCTTAACCTCTGGGAATCTTGACTTCCATTTTTTTTATGTGTGTATTGTTGTTGTTGTGGATAGATTATGCCAAAGCTTCATTGTTCACTGTATGTAGCTACAGGGATCCACCCAAGCCTTCTAGCAATCACGCCATTAGGTACCCTCAGAATGAGTCTGTCTAGTGTTAGAGTGGTAAGAGACTGCCAGTCTTCCACTGTCTAAGAACAAACTCTTCCTTGAGAAGGGGAGAAGGGGCACTCCTCACCTCATCATCAGTAAAAGCAGCTATGTGCAGAGAAGCGACCACACATGAGCACAGCACTGCCTCTCCAACCCTAAACTGCCTGTAACCCCATTGCAAATGTGAAGTGGAGGAGCTCGGTGGTATTCAAAGACCAACGCCTAAGAGCCAAGGGCACCAAACAGAAGCTACAGAGTGCAGAGCTTGCCACCAGGTCCCCATCTCTTTGGTGATGGTACCTCCAGAAGCTCAGAGCTGCTCAGCAGCTTAAGGAACTAGCTGCAAGGATGGTGACACAGAATCTGAAATCTGGTGCAGTCAGATTTGTATAGAGAGAATCTGTCCATCTAACACTCATTCAAGAGGAAAGAAATGGAAGAGTTTGGTGGGCCATTGTGGGTGGAGTTGTGGGTGTGAAGCTACCCCACTACTCTTGCCAGGAGAAGATGGACAGAAGATGAGGGGCAGGAAGATGCCCTTGCTGTCCAGAGAGACTAGCACACGATTCTGTGACAACTGTCAGGATTGAAATGTCAGCATGAATGACAAACCATGAAATAAAATAGGGAGACCAAAGCACAACTGGTGGGGGCAGCCACGCCAAGATGTTAACATCTCATTTTCCAAAGTAGCCTTTAAAACATTACAGGCAGCTCGCAAAAAGAAAAAAAAAATTATTAACCAGGTAATTTAACAGAAGAGTGTTATTTTTAATTCTGAAGGCTTTAATTTCCCTTTTCTACCTGCTTCGTTATTTCTGCTAATAAGCTTGTCATCTGGGCTGGGGCTGGTTATAAGGGTTTGGGGAAAAGGTTTTATTGCCCGGAATGACAGTTTTATACATTAGCATTTTACTTTTCAGCTTTATGAATTGAATATAATGTGGAGTCTCTTCAAAAATCAGAACTCAGTTTAGAACATTACCTCAGGATGACTTCATTTAAGCACCCAAAGGCGTGCATCCTTAGGGTGAAGTCTGGGTGCCTGTGGCGACTAATTCTACACAAAATGCTTCAAGGTGGGAAGGAAAGGTTCTGTGCGACCTGTGTGAACCCAGGGAGTCAAGGGAAGTGTTTTGGAGAGGGGTTCAGACAGAAGACTGAATTTATAAAGGCCAGATTCAGTAAATCAGAATCATGTGCTAACTCTTTACTGTATACAGAACATCCAATTAGGAACTGTGAGGAAAATCAAATCTGTGCTCAGACGAACTGTTTAAAAGGGGATGGAGAACCAGTTATAGTGTAAGGGGATGGAGAATCAGTTACAATGTAAGGGATGGAGAATCAGTTACAATGTAAGGGATGGAGAATCAGTTACAATGTAAGGGGATGGAGAGTCAGTTACAATGTAAGGGGATGGAGAGTCAGTTACAATGTAAGGGTATGGGGACTCAGTTACAATGTAAGGGTATGGGGACTCAGTTACAATGTAAGGGATGGAGACTCAGTTACAATGTAAGGGATGGAGAATCAGTTACAATGTAAGGGATGGAGAATCAGTTACAATGTAAGGGGATGGAGAATCAGTTACTATGTAAGGGGATGGAGAATCAGTTACTATGTAAGGGGATGGAGACTCAGTTACAATGTAAGGGGATGGAGACTCAGTTACTATGTAAGGGGATGGAGACTCAGTTACAATGTAAGGGGATGGAGACTCAGTTACAATGTAAGGGATGGAGAATCAGTTACAATGTAAGGGATGGAGAATCAGTTACAATGTAAGGATGGAGAATCAGTTACAATGTAAGGATGGAGAATCAGTTACAATGTAAGGGGATGGAGAGTCAGTTACAATGTAAGGGGATGGAGAGTCAGTACAATTGTAAGGGTATGGGGGACTCAGTTACAATGTAAGGGTATGGGGACTCAGTTACAATGTAAGGGATGGAGACTCAGTTACAATGTAAGGGATGGAGAATCAGTTACAATGTAAGGGATGGAGAATCAGTTACAATGTAAGGGGATGGAGAATCAGTTACAATGTAAGGGGATGGAGAATCAGTTACAATGTAAGGGGATGGAGACTCAGTTACAATGTAAGGGATGGAGAATCAGTTACAATGTAAGGGGATGGAGACTCAGTTACAATGTAAGGGGATGGAGACTCAGTTACAATGTAAGGGATGGAGAATCAGTTACAATGTAAGGGATGGAGAATCAGTTACAATGTAAGGGATGGAGAATCAGTTACAATGTAAGGGATGGAGAATCAGTTACAATGTAAGGGGATGGAGACTCAGTTACAATGTAAGGGGTGGAGAATCAGTTACAATGTAAGGGGTGGAGAATCAGTTACAATGTAAGGGATGGAGACTCAGTTACAATGTAAGGGATGGAGAATCAGTTACTATGTAAGGGATGGAGACTCAGTTACAATGTAAGGGATGGAGAATCAGTTACAATGTAAGGGGTTGGAGAATCAGTTACTATGTAAGGGATGGAGAATCAGTTACAATGTAAGGGATGGAGACTCAGTTACAATGTAAGGGATGGAGACTCAGTTACAATGTAAGGGGATGGAGACTCAGTTACAATGTAAGGGATGGAGAATCAGTTACAATGTAAGGGGATGGAGACGCAGTTACAATGTAAGGGGATGGAGACTCAGTTACAATGTAAGGGGATGGAGACTCAGTTACAATGTAAGGGATGGAGAATCAGTTACTATGTAAGGGATGGAGACTCAGTTACAATGTAAGGGATGGAGACTCCGTTACAATGTAAGGGATGGAGAATCCGTTACTATGTAGAATACGTATGTGTGTGAACAAAGCAAATGCAACTAGAACAGAAGCCATGACTGTGTCCCGGGACAGACCTGGCTCATAGCAGATTTGGTAAATATTCTGAATGAAAGAATAAGACAGCAGATGAGAGAGTAGGTACATAGGTACAATTATCATTTGTGGTTTGCAAATATTTGCACTAAACTATGTTTGGGCACTACAGTTGAATTTCTGAGTTGCTAGCTTTCAAGCTTAATTTGTGAGCTTAGCCATTTATTTATTTATTTATTATTTTGTTTATTTGTTCGCTTATCATGTATGTGGTATGTGCAGTGTGCATGCATATGTACATGCGTGTGTGTGTGTGTGTGTGCATGCGTGTGTGTGCATGTAGGCCAGAAGTTTATGCCAGGTGTCTTTCTCTATTTTTTGATCCATGGTGTCTCACTGAACCTGCAGTCTGCGGGCAAGCAAGTTTCTGGGATCCTCCTCTCTCTGCATCCTCAGAATTGTTTTATTTTTATTTTTAACTTTGCCATGTGGGTGCTGGAGATCTGCGCTGAGGGCTCATACTGTGCAGAAGCAGTCATCCTAGCTCCTGAGCTTAGCCTTTTAAGTGGTAGTTCATGTTCTACTTTTTTGTTTTATGTACTTGAGTATTTCTTCCTGAATGTATGTATGTGTACCATGTGTGTACAGTGCCCGTGGAGTCCCGAAGAGGGTGTTGAAGCCCCTGGAATTGGAGTTACGCATGGTTGTGGACTCACATGTGAATGCTGGGGTCCAAATCCAGGTCTGCTACAGAAACAAGTGCTCTTAACCCCTGAGCCATCTTTCCTGCCCTCTTTGCCACTCATTATTAGATCACTCCATATTTGAAAATAAACTCGTAAAACCAGATGCATTTCCACTGATTTGGAATGGTACTTCAAAGAGAATGGTCCCTGAGACCTCTTTAGGGGTCCTTGGACTCTTGTCTCTCCCTCTTCTCTCTCATTCTCTCATGAGTGTAGAACTGGGATTATAAGGATGTACTACTACTGGGCAGAGGCAGAGGGCAGAGGCAGAGGCAGAGGGCAGAGGCAGAGGCAGAGGCAGAGGCAGAGGCAGAAGGCAGAGGGCAGAGGGCAGAGGCAGAGGCAGAGGCAGAGGCAGAGGCAGAAGGCAGAGGGCAGAGGCAGAGGCAGAGGCAGAGGCAGAGGCAGAGGCAGAAGGCAGAGGGCAGAGGCAGAGGCAGAGGCAGAGGCAGAGGCAGAGGCAGAGGCAGAGGCAGAGGCAGAGGCAGAGGCAGAGGCAGAGGCAGAGGGCAGAGGCAGAGGCAGAGGCAGAGGCAGAGGCAGAGGCAGGGACAGGCAGATCTCTGTGAGTTAGAGGCCAACCAGGTCTATAGAATGAGTTCCAGGATGCCAGGACTTGTCTCAAAAACAAACAAACAAACAAACAAACAAACAAACAATATCCAACCAAGACAAAAAAAAATCTCAAGAGAAAAACACACACTAGTACCTAGGACCTGGTTTTTAAATTTTTGTTAGTGTGTGCATATAGGCATATTACATACACGGTGTGTTGGATGTTTACATATGCACGATGTGTATATGTGTATATGATTGCATCATGTGTGCTTATGTGTGATGTGAATGATGTGTGTGTGTGTGTGTGTGTGTCTGATATGTTTTATGTGTGATGTTTATGTGTGTGATACATACATGTGTGTGTGATAAGCATGATTTGTGATATATATATGTGTGTATATAGTATGTATGTGATGTGTATGGCGTGTGTCGTGTATATGACATATGACATATATGATATACGTATGATGTATATATGTGCGATGTGTATGATGTGTGTGCCAGTTGTGTTTCTGTTTCTGCGATGAAACATCATGACCAAAGCAATTCAAGGACGAAAGAGTATATTTTGGTTCTAGAGGGATGACGTCCATCATGAAGTCATGGCATGGAGAAAGCATGGTGGCAGGAGCAGGAAGCTGGCTGGGGGCATTTCTCATTTGCATGTAGGAAGGAGAGAGAGAGAGAGAGAAAGAGAGAGAGAGAGAGAGAGAGAGAGAGAGAGAGAGAGAGAGAGAGAGAGGGGAAGTAGGATAAGGCTCTGAAAACTGAAGGCCCACACCCAGCAATGTATTTCTGTCCCAGCAAGCCTGCATCTCTTAAAGGCTCCGTGACCTCCCCACACTTACACATAAGATTCTGTCTCAAAAACCAAGTTCCAAAAGGCAAAGGAGATAATTCAGAAAACATGAGAGACTAAAAGAAGTTCTAAAAATTCTCCAAGTAATTGATTGTTTTTTTAAAAAAAAAATGTGTTTATTTTTATTTTATGGGTATGAGTGCTGCCTGCATGCATCCTAAGGGTCCCATGTGTGCAGTGCCCACAGAGGACAGAAATGGACATCTGACCTCTTGAACAGGAGTTACAGGCAGTTGTGAGTTGCCATGTGGGTGCTGGGATTTGAACCTGGTTCCTCTGGAAGAGCAGCCAGTGCTCTTAACCACTGAGCCATGTCTCCCACGCCCCTAAAGCAATTTCTTAACAAAATGTTCTAGAAGGGCTGAAGAGATAGCTCAGTCAGTCAGGTGCTTCCTGTCATGAGCACAGTTGTGAGCACCTGTAATGGCGGCCTGATGGCCAGATAGTGTAGACAAACAAGGAACTCCAGGTTCAGTGAGAGATGCTATGTCCAAGTTGATCAAGAATAGAGATAATAAAGAAAACACCTGCTGCAGACCTCTGCGCCCCATACACATACAAACATGACACCAACATGACACCCACAAACACCCACCATCGTTGGATGGGAAGGTGGGTCTACGGTTAAACTGCTTGCTGTGCAAACATAAAGACTGCTGTTCTGATCCCCTGACCTCATGTAGGCCAGCTGATTAGATCAGCTTTTTAAATTTTTAAAAAATAATAATAACGACCAAATTTCCATCTTACTAATAAAAAGGCATCTTCACCGTTAACATTGGTCTGGAATTCTCAGACCAATTCTAGAAATAGCCAGCACACGATTCCTTTCAGGCTTGTTAAAAACAGAGGAATTTGGTTTCAAGCACATATACAGGATAGGGTGGGGCTGTGCTGCCTGCTATAGGATCATGCCTTTCCTGGGGTGAAGGCCTCAGTGCCCATTAACTTTGTTAGCTCAGAGCACACCACCATGTAAAGAGCAACGGGGCCAGGCTCCAGTGTGCTGTTCCAGAGACAAGGATTGGATCCAGCTTCTCCCAAATGTAAGTCAGACCCCCCTGATGTGTTATCCACCTGATCCTGAAATGCTCCATCTACCTCTTCTTCTCCATCTCAAGATGTCAAGTGCAGCTCCGCCTGTCACTACCCTGCAGAAGTTACTTAGTGTTATGCTGTTAACCTAGATTCACTCAATGATACTTCAACCCACAGACATTACTTATTGAAGGGTCAGTTTATTATTTGGACTCACTGAGCCCATGCGCACATCTGTATCTTTGTTTGCCAGTCATGTCTCCTTGCTCAGACTCTTGCTATGGACCTGGTTTTTCTGCAGCAATAACAGCCCACTGTCTTTTTCTTCTGTCATGCTAACATTGCCTTCAGAGGTCAGGCGTGATCCTGTTACACCCAGATCTAGTCACCATCTCCAGTGGCCTGACCCACAGGCTGTAATTTGGGATGAAGGTCTTCTATAATCTGGAGCCTGGTTGTCTTCTACAGCTGTGGTCTCAGAGGCTATTGCTATGCCCATTTGGCAAGACGCATGCCTACAGCACGCTCGCTCACATGCCTCCTCCTCTGTACTGAAGCCCACGCTGCTGCCCCAGGCAGAGACGCTCTTTCCCGTACGTCCCACAGAGCCCACTCATCCTCTAAGATGGGCTGGCCAGCCATAGCATGGCAACAAGTGCAGCAGTTGCTTTATCCGTAGATGGAGCTTTCCGTGAGCACAGCAGTGCCCGTCTGTTCTCATCTTGTCTCCCATCCAAGTGCTAACCAGGTTGGATCCTGCTTAACTTCCAAAATCAGAGACATTCAGGGTAGTACGGCTGTAAACCATTCCCCCCATAGCTGCTTTCTCCCTACGCAGGAGAGTAGCTACAGCAGAGACTCATTGGCCTGAAAAGATTCAGACACCCACTCAATGGCATTCCAAAAAACAAGAGAAGACGAGGCAAAACACAAGGATGCCAACCCTTTCTAAAGGCCTAGATCAAACACTTACGATGCCACTGAGACTGCCTCATTGAGAACAAATGATGGCGACACTACTTCTAACTCATTAAAGGAGTCCCAAGTAGACCATAAATATATTGCAAGGCAGGGACCTTGTATTGCCTTCTTCTCTGTGCTGCACTCAGTAAGTGCTTAGACGTAACCACTGGAATGTTCTGGGTTTTTTTTTTTTTTTTTTTTATTATTATTAATGTTTGTTTTGTGCAGGTATCAAATCAGATAAACAGCAGTTTTCCTTAAAGGAAAGCAGTTTCTGATTCAGATGACTTGAATACTAGATAAGAAAGGGAGCATGAAGCCTGGACAAGGAGGCCCATTTTGTTCCCCAAGCCTAACAAACACAGGGGTTACTCAGATCATGGAGGAAGCTGATGGGGTCGAGCTCGGTGATGTTATTATGAGCACTGCTGATGCTAAGATGGTGGGGAAGAGATAATGCAGAGAGACTAGAGTTAGAAAGAAAAGTGTTGAGGCTGGGGGGATGCTCGGGGCTTAAGAATGTGTACAGTCACCAGGCACGGTGGCACACGCCTGTAAACCCAGCACTCACAGAGGCAGAGGCAGGCAGTTCTCTGTGAGTTCAAGGTCAGCCTGGTCTACAAAGTGAGTCTGGGGCAGCCAAGGCTACACAGAGAGACCGTGTATCAACCCCCCCTCCCCCAAAGAATAAAGAATGTGTACTGTCTCTTGTCTAGTTTGGTTCTCAGCACCATGCTGGGGGCTGACAACCACCTGTAAGTCTTGCTCTAGGGGATCTGATGCCCTCTCCTGGTCTCCTCAGGCGCAGCACTCACATGCATACCTCCCCCCAACCCCCCGCCCCCCGGCTACATAATTAAAAATCAGAATAAAATATTCTTAAAAAGAAAGAAAATAATCACCTGAGCCTAGTTCAGAGATATCAAGATCTAGGAGAGAAGAGTCCACCATTGTTGTGTTTAAGGAGGAAGGGAAAAATATCCTGATCTCTGGTGGGAAGGCAAGTCCTGGGGAAAGATGGCAGGATGGGGGGTGGGTGGGAGTCAAACAGGAGTGGGTGAAACCTAAGGCTCTGACAGCCTTCAGAGAAGCCAAGGAAGGGCCACCTGAGAGCAGTGATCTTGGACAGGAAGCCAGCTGCCTACAGCGGGAGGTAAGACAACTTCTAAGTTGGTTTCCTCAGGTGTCACTTCTCTTTCATGAACTCAACCTTTGTTTACTGCATGCTGCCTATACCCCCACTATCTCAGTAATCTCACATGCTGCAGAAAGGCAGAGTGCAATGCAAAGAGGGAAGGCTGAGGCACATTTGCAAGTTGGTTATGGATAGATTTTAGACTTAAAGTTATCTACCCTGTACTGACTCAGAGATAGGGATCCTGCTCTGTTCTCCTATACCTAGGTAGGAGGGTCCTAGAGTATGATTGGCAGCCTTGAAAGATGCTGTCTGGAGGAACAGGGTGGGGGGAGGAGGTGGATGTTCTTCCTACAAGAATGAAGATAGCAAATCCCTTCTATAAGAAACCCAAGACTGGGCTGGTTGTGGTGGCACGTGTCTTTAATCCCAGCACTTGGGAGGCAGAGACAGGTGGATGTCTGTGAATTCAAGACCAGATTTGTCTACATAATGAGTCCCAGACAAACCAGGGCGACATAGAGAGACCCTGTCTCAAAACCAAACCCAAAACCAAAACCAGCCAACCAAACAGAAACCCCCAAGTGCAGGCCAGCTCAGGTGCTGTTTTCTCAATTCAAGGGGAACACCCCCACTAGGTACTGAAAAGCAGGAACTGACATTTTGCATATTTCTGAGACAGACAATGAAATTAAAAGCAAAAACAAGTCCAGTTTAACTCTTCCCTACAAGACAAATATAAAACAAAACAGGCAAACGTTTCCAGGCTAGAGGTGTTGATTCCACTGCAGAAAACATGAAAGGAAAATGAGCCTAAAAGGACGGGGGCCAAGGTGATTTCATTTTGTTCCAGCATATCTGAAAGCCCGTCAAGGCAGAGGGACTGTGAAAGAAAAAAAGCAAGCCACTTAAAACAGATGTAGGGACATAGGAGCACTCCCAAACCAGAAGGAGGAGAACTGTTAGCTTTCAGGTGGAAGGATGTATTGCAAAATTAGGTCCAGGAACACTAAAGCATGACAGCATCTTTCTGAACCACAGCGGGAGGGCATGGACGCTTTTACATGGGGCATTTGTTTGTTTGTTTGTTTGTTTGTTTGTTTTGCAAAGATTGGATTTGTACAGCAGTCATACAAGATCGTACTGAAGAGGCGGTAAGAACTGAGTCTATATTAAGAAAACCAAAATCAAAATCGTCACGATCATTTTGCTCAACTGCCAGATAGATGAGGGACATCCATCCAGGGCAGCACTGTGAGGTGCCTGTGGTTTGCCCATCTCCTGGGGTTGTCAGGAATTGTCACAGGAAGCAGGGAGGACTGCCAAGTCCACTTTAGCATCTGGCTCTGATGCCTCAGAAGAGAGTGTTGGCAAGTGTCATAGCGCCTGCTTAAACACTATTTCAAGGGCACAGTTTCTGGGTCTGGGGCAGAAAGCAGTCAGCAAAGTGGTTCCCGTGTAAGAATGAAGATTGAAGATTGACCTCCAGCAATCATGTAAGAAGCTGGGCGTTGTGGTCTGTGTCTGTAATCCTCAACACTAGGCATGAGGAGACGAGGGACCCCATAGGGCATACCTGCCAATCAGCCTAGTGTAACTGGCCAGCCCCAGGTCCCAGGAAGAGGAATGTCCAGATTAGATTAGCCTGTGGGCAATGTCTGTGGGGGAGTGTCTTCACTGATAATTAATATAGGAGGGCCCAGCTCCCCTGTGGGTGGCACCATTCCCTAGGTCCTTGTCTGTATAAGAAAGCTAGTTTAGCAAGGGCCCGTGGCTTGCCTGTGAACAAGCCTGCAACCAGTGCTCTTTCATAGTTTCTGCTTCATGTTATTGCTTAGGCTCCTATCTGATTTTCCTCAATAATAAACTAAAATCTGTACTGGAGTCCTGTGCACTTGGCACTGTCAAGATGGGTGAGAAACCTGGAAGTGCAGTGAGTAAAAGGCTCCTTCCTGTAGTGGGCACCCACCACCTAGACATGTATGGTCGGTTTGTCATTTACTAAGCAGGTGGGTGATAGCCTTAAGATTTCGATCTGAGGTTTTTGCTCTGCCTTTTTTCACTGGTTTCCGATTGTTGGACTTAGTAATGACTTAGTTTGAAGTTGCCAGTACTTGGCAGTGGCCACAGCTAAGGGCAGTATGGGTTGTGAGCACAGATCTGTGACAGAGGTCCTGGGAAGCCTCTTCGTTCCCATGATGGTTAGAGAGAGGACTGTCCCTAAGAAGGCCTAGAGCAGCCAGGCGTGGTGGCGCACACCTCTGATCCCAGCACTCAGGAGGCAGAGACAGGCGGCTCTTTGTGAGTTCGAGGCTAGCCTGGTCTACAAAGTGAATTCAGAACAGCCAGGACTACAAGAGAAACTCTGTCTCCAAAAACCGAAAAGAAGAAGAAGAAGAAGAGGAGGAGGAGGAGGAGAAGGAAGAGGAGGAGAAGGAGGAGGAGGAGGAGGAGGAGGAGGAAGGCAGCTCAGAACAAGTGGAAGGAGCAACAGCTAGTCAGACACCAGTGCTTCCAGACCTGCCCTGTTGGATGGACTGACATGCTTCCCAAACTTGGGTTACAGCTGTGATGACCTGGCAGATGCTACAGCCACCAGGTTCACATCCATGCCACACTGATCCTGTTTCACCTTCCCTGAGGAGCTGACCCAGGCTCTTCATGAGAAGTCACCAGTATCCCCAATAACTGCAGGGAGTAGGCATCTGACCAAGCCTAGGGAAGGTAGGGAGCTGTCAGCCAGAGTGGCAATAGACCCATGTGGTAGTAGTTTGGCCCATGTGGGGTCCTCAGTGCAGCCTCAGCACCACACACACACACACACACACACACACACACACACACACACACACACACCCCTCTTTCCCTGTCACTTGAGGTGTGTGATTCAGCCTGGATCATGCTGAGGCAGGACGTACACATCCCCAGCCTATGGGAACCAGCTGCAAAGAGAGGAAGTCAAGCATAGAGGAGCCAGTTTTGCTCAGTCATTGGTGTCACATGAGCGGCCCCTTGAAGACATCAGTATGTGATTGCAGTGTCAGGTAGGCTGTTCTTTTTACAAAACAAGCTTTAGCCCCACCCTGCTGAGGCTCAGGGCAAACATGAACCCATGTGAGTCTTGGCACTGATATTTATGGATTAAAACGCAGGCATGTGAAGAAAAAAGAATCTAAAACCTATAAGCCAAAATAATCCTTTTCTTCCCATAAGCTTCAGTCAAGAGGATTTTATCGAAGCAACAGAAAAGAAATAGACCACCACAGAAATGATCTCTGTGAGGATTAAGTGAAGGTGATGGATGTAGGATTCCAACTGTCCAGTGTATAATATTACCTCCATATCACAGTGAGGTCCAAGAAGGTGGACTAAGGAAGTCTGGACACAGACCCTCAAATGTCCTGGGGAGCCAGCACCACCTCTATTTCTGTTATGCGGACTGGAGAGAAGGAATGTCTAAGGCTGGGCTGTTTGTCATCAAGGAGTGCGTGGCCTCACAGAGAAACAGCAATAAAACACTGCAGGTGCCGGTGTGGGGAAAGGATCAAAGTCCTGGGCCAATCCAAAGACAAATCTACCTTTCTTTGTTTTCCCTTTTCTTCTTTTCTTCTTCTGCCATGGAGTAAGAAAGAAAGGATTCCAAGTGCCAGAAGGGCAGCCTCTGAAAAGATTTTAAAGTGGAGAGTTCTGTTGCTGGGCTTTCGCTGGCTGAGAGAGAGAGAGAGAGAGAGAGAGAGAGAGAGCAGCCAGAGGCCCTGCAACCAGCTCAGTGAACCCTGCGGTAAGCCACTGCAAAGTCATCATTTAATGATGAACTTCATGTGCATAGGTATTTTACCTACACATACCTTAGCGCGCATCACGTGTTTGCAGTGCCCCTGGAGGCCGGGAGGTGTTGGATTCCTGGAACTGGAGTTACAGATGGTTGAGAGCCACCATGTAGGTGCTAGGAATGCTCTTAAGCACTGAGCAATCTCTCTAGGTCCTTATTATCATTAAAAAAAAAAAAATTATAAGCCACTGCTCAAACTTATGTCATGAAAGTTTCCTCTGTTTTCTTCTAGTTGTTTTATAGTTCCACATACCTTATTTATTTAAGTTTATCATTATTGTATGTACATTGTGTGCCTCTGTGTGTGTGTGTGTGTGTGTGTGTGTGTGTGTGTGTGCATGCCAAGGTGCATGTGTGGAGGTCAGAGGACAACTTCTGTGGAGTCAGTTTATTTCTTCCACCTATGTTCAATTCCCAGAACCCATATGACATGCATGCATACATACACACATGCATTCATGCAGGCACAACACCCATACCCATAAAAATAAATACAATCTCAAAAAATAAAAGAGTCTATCAAAATGCACAGCTAAAACAAATGCATGAAACAAACAGACCTCACACACACCAACATATCCAATCAGTGACACAGTGGGATGATGTCACACAGTGAATCAACAAAACCTGTAAGATAGACCTAGTCAAGTGGACAGAATTAACATAAAAAAAAACCTTATTAAAGCTCACAATCCAGGTACACTTTGATGCTCTTGATTCAAAGACTCAACATTGTAAAAATGTCCATTTTCTATCTCAAATTAACTTACTGTACATTTAGTACCATCCCAGTTAAGATCCCAATGGTTTTTTTTTTTTTTATGGATTTTGAAGAGCTGACTTCAAAGTACATTTAGAAGAACAAGTGCGCAAAAATACTCAAGAATATTTAAGTCAAGAACAAATGATCAGGTGAAGAATTAGGAAGGGGAAGAGAGGTGACCTCCAAGAGTAAAACTCATTGTAAAGCGACAATATTCAACCAAAGGGGAGAGAGAAATACTGGAGAAAAAAAGTTTAAGTGGAGATAATGGGACTGGGGAGAGGAGAGGGTAGGGGGTGTGTTAGTGAAAACTACGGCTGCAGGAAAAAGCCTTATGTGGAAATTGGCTAGTTTGTAAACTTATTAATTAAAAATAAATATATATATTTGTAAGAGAGTTTGAACAGAAGTACCCTGTGTGGGTAAACAATACTGCTCTAAGAAGACACATGGTATTCGAAAATCCCACTGCCAGATGCAGGCTATCTTCCCACAAGTTATTGGTTAGGTAGGCCCCAGACACACCCAAAACACAGGGCATCACCTTATACATAGATGCCCATTATACATAGATGATAGGACCCTTATCGCTGAAGACACAAGTGACTTTGGATACAGGACTCAGAGAAATCAACCCTGAACTGACGAGGAAATTCATTCTATGAAGGACAATTTATGTAGTTCCAGAAGGTGGCGGCACACAGGCTGCTGGGAGAGAAAAGATAACACTGATCTTTCCCGGTGCTGGGTCCTGTGTGGGCTTGCATGAACCCAAGATGGAGCATTGGTGCCATGGAGAATTTGGGGGTAACCAGTCACTTTCTGCTTGGATATGAGCCTTGTTCCACAGGCGTGACTTCACGTCTTGTAACATAAGTCTGGTCAAAAGCCCATGACTGGGGTGATCATAAGCCTCAGGAAGGGACCCTACAGATGTGTTGCTACACTCTAACCATTTCTGTTTATATCTATAGATTTGTACTGTTCTCCACTTTGGTGAGAAAAGCTTCTCTGCAGTGGGGAGCAGTGATTGCAGATGTTCTCAACTGGTCAAAACGCTAAGAGTAAGTAGCCCCGAGCATTCGGCATTGGATCCCAATCAACCTCCCATCAGCTCAGCGCCCGTAGTTGCCTGCACACCATCAAGCCTGTCAACACTTCAGCACAGGTGAGGAGGGCCCTTGAGGAGCTATCTGTGGTTAATGGCTGCCGAAAGGGCGTGGTCGCTCTCCTTTGTGGATGTGGACACTGGTAGGTTGCTCATGCTCCAGTGGGTAGCCTCAGACTCATGCACAGTATTAACCGGGCCCAGGGGGTTATTAATACCAGTGAGAGCTAAATAAAAAGGACGCAGACCTAGGGTGGAGATGGGGGAGGGGTACTAAGGGAAGTTGGAGGGAGGTAGTAGTGGCCAGGACAGGATCAATATACATTATATAAATGTATGGAATTTTTGAAAAATAAAATATTATTAAAACTGTAATAAATAAAAATATAACTACAGTAATGCAAAGACTATGGTACTAAAGCAAAAGAGACACACTGGGGCTCCAGAAGTATATCTATGTATGTTTGCATGTAACATGTGGTAGAGAGGATATTTCAGTTTAGGAGGAAAATTTGAAAAATGGTTTTGAGCAAACTATCTGGTAAAAGAAAGCTAAGTCCTATTTCACACTACACCCAAAGGTCAGTTCCAAAGGCATTAAATATTTAAATAAAAATAGGGCTGGAGAAGCAGTGATTTCTTTTCTTTTCTTTCTTTCTATTTTTTTTTTTTTTTTTTTTGAGACAGGGTTTCTCTGTGTAGCCTTGGCTGTCCTGGACTCACTTTGTAGACCAGGCTGGCCTCGACCTCCCAGTGATCCACTGAAGCAGTGATTTCTTTCTTTCTTTCTTTTTAGTTTTTTAATTTATGTGCATTGGTGTGAGGGTGTCAGAGCTTGGAGTTACAGACAGTTGTGAGCTGCCATGTGGGTGCTGGGAATTGAACCCGGGTCCTTTGGAAGAGCAGGCAGTGCTCTTAACCACTGAGCCATCTCTCCAGCCCCGAAACAATGATTTCTTACGGGATACTTTTATAATGTTGTCAGGGGGCAGGTATTCCTGAGAAATACAAGCATGACCAGCTTTCAAGAGAGTTATCATCAGACCTGACAAAATAAAGCTAAAAAATGCGCACTACAGAGACAGAGCTTAACTACAAGACAAAGACTACAATGCTCAATGAAGACAAACAGAAAACACTTATTACTTGTAACTGTGAGAAAACAGTAAGAGAGTCTCAATTCTAAAACTGGCAAAATTGAAATTCAACAATTTTTAAGTTGGCAAACTTGTAAGAACATGAAAAATATTTTTCAAAAATCTAGTGGTTGGAAAATGCAAATAATAATGTGTGTGCGCTTAATGGCAGTAGGTCCAATGTAAGATTGGCACGAGGGAATTTTATTCTTTTTGCTTTTTATTGCCTGTATATATTTTTTAAATGTCAATAAAAAAATCCTCAGGATCAGTTGTCATTATAGGTTGATCTTCAAACTATTTTTAATTATGTCTATGCGTAGGGGTACATACATGTGAGTCCAGGGATAGGCCCCCCTAGAGCTGGAGTTACAGGCAGTTGTTAGCTGTGGGAGCCAGGAACTGAACTTGGGTTCTCTACAAGAGCAGTAAGTCCTCTTAGTCGCTGGACCATCTCTCCAGTCCAAGATGCCACATTTTAAAAAACATTCTAAGCCTTCCCATATATAAAGTTGCTTACCTCAGAAAGTCTGCAAGTGATAGGTAACTCCATGATGCGTCTTGAGGTGTTAGGTGCTGACCATTACTATTTTAAAAATTTATTCATTTTTGTTTTAAATGTATGAGTGTTTGCCTAAATTTATAAAAGTGTACTGAGCACACATTTAGACCCACAGTGGCCAGCAGAGGGCACTGGGTTTCCCGAAATTGGAATTACAGACAGCTGTGAGCTGCCACGTGGGTGCTGTGAACAGGACTCAGGTCCTCTCCAAGAGCAGCCAGTGCTTTTAACTGATGACACATCTCTACAGGCCCAGTTATTTTAAACGTGTTTCAAGGGAGCTGTATTGCCAGTTTGTTTTTAAAATCTTTCAGACCTTCCAGAACCCCTTCCAAGTCTACAGCCCATAGTTGGTGTACTTGTTGGCAGGTCTTACGGGTCCTGAGTGATTAGCCTCTGCCCGCTACACTTTTATGTCTCATATCTGAACTGTTGCATAATGGCATTAGTAAACTGAACTGATTCAGCTGTGCCAAACTTTGATATTTCAGCTAACGTAATTTTACAACATCTTATTAAGGGAGAAGTAAGCAATGTAAACTGCCAGTCATTTTAATAACATTAGATTCAATGTTTTTTCTTCAAATAGCAAGTCTGAGAATAAGTCGCACACAAAAGGAGAATTCATAGCTTAACAACAGACAGCAGTTCTAAGGCCTTACCTAGTAAAACCTAGATCTGACTAATAGACTAAGTTTTGAAGGACATGAACAATTGCTACTGTGTGATCCTGACGAAAATGGAGCCCACTCTTGGAGTATCCTCAGTTTTATAATTTGAAATGAGAAGAACACGCGTCATTTTCTCATGCTATGTGCACACCATTAAATGTCCCGGTTTTTTTCAGTGTTGCTCGCTGGAGGTGGCCTGCTGCTCCAGCTCCATGGAGCCAGTCTTCTCGAGAGCTATGGAAATGCAGGGGCCAGCAGGCCAGGCCTTACAGGAAAATTTCAGAATTAAGTTCAATACCCTATTACTAACGTTTCAGCTAAGGCCTGTTGATAAGCATACCTCCCTCTTCTATTTAGTTTGTTGGTTTTGTTTTTTGTTTTTTTTCAGACAGGGTTTCTCTGTGTAGCCTTGGCTGTCCTGAACTCGCTCTGTAGACCAGGCTGGCCTTGAACTCACAGAGAAGCACCTGCCTTTCCTTCCGAGTGCTGGAATTACAGAACCAGCTTTAGTTTTTGCCTTAAAATTTTCATTTTCAGATCTGAAAATGATGCTAGAGGCTTTTAGTTCCAGCACTTGGAGTCTGAAGTAGAAAGGTTTCCGGTCTGAGGTCAATCTGGCTTCTATAGCGAATTTTTTGTCTCAAAAATGTTTGTTGTTCAATTTTCATACTCTAATTTTAAAATTGCACTTTTAGTAAGTAGCTCTAAAATCTTTTTTTAAAAATGGAATATAAAAAATTAATTACAGGCTGGGGAGATGACTCAGCGGCTAAGAGCACTGGCCACTTTTCCAGAGGACCTGGGTTTGATTCCCAGCGCCCACGTGATGGCTCACAACTGTTCAGGAGATTCCATGTCCTTCTCTGCTTCCTTGGGTACCAGGCATCTCCAGGCATGCAAGTCAGGCACAGATATCCATGTGGACAGAACACATGCCATAACACATGTGCGGAGGTCAGAGGACAACGTGAGGGAGTTGATTCTCTCTTGCTATCATGTGGGTCTTGGGGGTCCAATTTAGGTCATCAGGCAAGAACTTTTGTCTGCTGAGCCATCCACTGGCCCACCCAGTCTTCTCAAGACAAGTGCAGTAGGTGATGCATGGCTCTTTGAAAACTATTTCACTGTCTGACAATGGTTAATGAAAATACCGGCCTTGGAGTCTAGAGACCACAGCTGTGCCTATGTGCGAATGGTTGTGTACACAGATTTGAACACGGACTCTGTAGAGAAAGGATTGAACAGTTGAGGTGAGTTAGACAAAGAAGGCCTGGGATTAAAAAAAAAAAGATCACCCCACCTACTGAGATTTATAGTATGTGAATTATATCCTGAGTTTTAAAAAGAGAAGGAAAAATCTCGAATGTTCCAGGGTGACATAAATGCAAGGGCTGGAAGTTTGTGTTCCTCACTCCTGGAGGCTCCTTCCTCAAAGCTTCCTTCTTCTTCCCTCTCCTTCCTCACACAGCATCATGTGACTGTTATGAATGACACCTTTCTCATGAACCCACTGGTTCCTGGGCACAGGGCGTTAGGCAACTTCCAGTGTCACTCTCCCACTGGCACCTGGCACTTCTCTTCTCCCTCTGCTTTCTCATCATCCCTCTTATGGGAACTGGAGATTTGTACCCTGTAATTTTGTGAATATATGTATCTTATACACATGTTCACGTGAATGAGCTGTGTGCATATAGACAACAGAGCGTGACATTGCATATCTCTCCCCATCAGCCTACACTTTTTATTCACTGAAGTAGGGCCTCGTGTTGACCTCGGCATTTGGAGCTCTCCGAGGAGCTAGTTTAGTTAGCTTGCCTCAGGCCTCGTGTCTCTGCCTCCTGAACGAGTGCTGGCATTCAGGGTTGGATGACAGAGCTGGGACAACACACATGCTTGGGGATCTGAATTCCAGTCCTGATGCTTGTGTTTTATTCATAGAGCTACTTCTCCAGCTGTATTCCATTTTAAGTTTTATACCCCGACAAACTCTTGAGACAAAAGGAAGGGAGGACACACTGTGAGCCACCAGTAAGTAAGTGCCAGAGGCCTTCCTTAGTGTATCTGTTGAGTCTAACCACAGCAACAACAACAAATCCCATATTCTAGAAGGCTCTGGGTTGTTCCTATGCTGCTAACATGTGCATGGTCACTCAGGATATCTACTGATTTCAGAACGGGGCCACAGATAGCCAGGGAACATCTACTAAAAACAACAGAAAGCTAATAAAAATGGGCATTGTTTGCCAGCACGTTTAAACACAATCACACTTCAAATAACTCCCGAGGAGCATTTTCCATTGCAGGAGGCAGGATGTGTGTGGAGATGTGATCTCGTAAAAGCATCAGAGAAAGGCGGAAACACACGGAGATCATTATTTGAGATTTAAAATAACACAAACTGCTTGCAGGGAAACTAGGCTTCCTGCCACTTTGGTGGCTCCTGGATTTGCCAGAGAAAAGGTAACAGTTTTCTGCTTTAATTGGGTCTGTCCAGGAAACCCATTTGCCTTCCTCTGCCCTCCAGACAATCAGACCTAGTAAAGCTAGCTTGGGCTGCATCTGGGTGGGTAGAGAAGAGATGGTTGTGAAGTCATTGCTGGAGAGATGGCTCAGTCAGTCAAGTGCAAACATTAGAACCCGAGTTTGACCCTTAGAACCCCCAACGAAAGCAGATGCAACAACGCATGCTTGTAGGCCCAGTGCTGAGGTCACAGAGACAGGCTGACCCCCAAGCTTACTAGCCAATCAGTCTGGCTCACCCAAGCTTCAGGCTAGGGGGCTCAGAATCGAGGTGGCTGGCTGGCACTTGAAGAATTATATCTGAGGTTGGCCTCTGGCCTCCACAAGTATGTGTAAGCATATGCGTGTGCGCGGGTGCACACACACACACACACACACACACACTTTGAAATGAATGGCATTTCGAAAACCTCTGGTGGACAGCGACTACTTCCTGAGCAGTGGTACAGGAAAGGAATTCTGTGGGAATTATCTCATGCTAGACTTTCATGCCTAGAGCTACACTCCCTTGGTTTGATTGCCAGCTCTGCGTCTTCTTTGCTGTGTGACTTTGGCAAGTTCTACGATCTCCATATGTCTCTTTTATTTGTAAAACGGGGCTGGGAATAGCTTGTAGGCTCTAGGCTGTTTATAGTGTTCCAGGATTGTATACAGGAAAAGCCGTAAATATATTGCCTGCCTGACACACACTTTGTTCTAGACAAGTTCCTGCTCAATAAATAATTAAAAAAAAAACAACCAAAATGTTTATTGCTGCTCATTAAATATCTTGAAGAAATGATACCCTAGCCCAGGCTTCATGGCTTATGACTGTAATCCCAGCAGGTAAGAGGAAAGCTAGCTTGGATTATATTGTGATTTCCAGGCCAGACTGGGGTGCAGATCAAGACCCTGTTACAAAAAAAAAAAAAACCCAAAAAGGCACCCCTAGAATATCCACTTAACTCATCTTGTGACTGCTGCATGATAAGGATGCATATAACCCAGACGTGTCCATCCAGAAGGAAGCACCAGCAAGGCTCCCGCTCGCAGGAAACTGGGTTCCGCACAGATGGTACTGGCTGACAGGACTGCTCAGGGCTCTGCAGCAGTTCAGAAGCCATACAAGGGCCTGCTGCCCCAGGCAGTGGAAGCAGAGAGGAGGCAGGGACTGCTTTTGCTTTGGACCCCCAGCGAGTGAAGGTCTGGGAGGAATCATTGGCTGCCCCTGTTCTCCAACCCTCAAGAGAACAAAGGCTAGCAGCCTCCCCTCCCCTGCTTGACAAAAAGCCTCCCCCAGCTCAGAAGAGTCTGCTGCCCGTTTCATGACCATGTCTTTCCTGAGGAGAGTAAAGACCTGTCTAAATGTACAGACATTAGCCATTGAGTTCTCACAAGGATGCCCCACCCCAGCTCTGTTACAACAGGGCAGGTCAGGAAGACCCTAATAACAAATCCTGTATGTCCTGGGACATCTGGCCACCACTGGGTTGCCCTCCCCCGTCCTGGAACGAATTCATGAGCTGCAGTGCACAGTCTCAGTCTCTTGTGCATGTGTGAAGAAGAGACACAGACTCACCTAAATAGTTGTTGCTCTTCTGCATCTCTGTAATGTTAATTTTTGTGGCTCCTTGGGGAATCTCTACAACTCGGTGGTAGCCCAGGCTGGTGAGGGCGTGCTTAAACACTCCCGACACCACCTGGCAGCCCGAGTTATCACCTCCACACACCCCACACTTGTCCACGACTTTGTCGGATCCCAGGAAGTCGTCACAGCCAATGCTCTGAAAAAAAAAAAAAAAAAAAAGAAAGAAAGAAAAGGTTTTGTAGCATGGATCAAGAGCATCTGGAAAGAAGGAGTGGGAAGAGGTGGTGGCTGTGGCAGGAGATCCACCGGCTGGCCTCAAGCTGGCCTTCCTCCTGCCCTTGCTCCTGGGGCTGAGGAAACGGCTCAGTGTGCTAAAGTGCTTGCTGTACAAGCCTGGGGTTTTGAGTTTGGGGCCTAGCACCCATGTTAAAAAAAAAAAAATCCAGGTGTGGCAGTAAATGCCTATCATCTCAACACTGGGAAAGAGAGACGAGGCACTCCTGGGGGCTCCTAGTCTAGCCAATCAGTGAGAGAGAAACAGTTTCTGTAAGAGACTCAAAAAGTAAGATGGAAAGCAACAGAGGAAAACGGCTAATGTCAACCAACCTCTGGTCTCCACAGGCACACATAAGTTGTATGCCCACTCTCTCTCCCTCTCTCTCTCTCTCTCTCTCTCTCTCTCTCTCTCTCTCTCTCTCAAGTTCACACATGCCTTCATTCAGCAGATATGCACTCAGCACCTACCCTAGTCTGGGTTGGGTGGAAGCCCCACACAATAAACAAGACAGATCAATTCAATAGTTCTTTTGGTTGAATTAACTGACCAGGAGGAAACGAACAGGAAGGGGCAGGGCTCCGGGACTATGGAGGGTCATGCATGCCCCATGCTGGGAATTTCTTAAATCTCTTTGGGACCACAGTAAATACTCCATTTAAAACTGAGGGCTGTCACCGAGTCTGTCCCACATTGCAGACCCTACCACCACGTGGATACTACCAGCTCTCCATCCCCCACCTCCCGCAAATGCTGTTTCCTGGCCCAGCCTCATGGGAAATAATAAGAGCTTGAGCTCCGAGTCTCCACTGGTAACTGTGTCTCTGGAGATCAGAGCACCAGCAGATTTGCTTGTTTCTCTGAGGCACTTTTCCAAGCACAATGCCTAATGCGTGTCACTGCTCTGCACAGCAAGCTTCTAAAAACAGACGTTACCATACAGCCAACTCATTGGTGGAAACTCTTGTCTGACTTGAATCTTATTCGCCCCCACCCCACAATCTCATCCCTTAATTCTTTTTCTGCCTTATCTCCCATCACCCACTCATGTTCCGGGTAGACAATTTTATTTTGCATTAAAAGTAAAGCTTTGGAACAAAATGGAATGATCTGGATCAGAATCTTTCTCCCACTGCCCAAGCCGGCTCCATGGGGCTCATGATCCTGTTTCCTGATTTCAAGACTGCAGCTCATGGGTTGAGCAGAGAACTCTGTCACATTGCCACGGGCAGATGGAAGCAGGCAGAATGTAGTTCAGACGATGAATAATATTGAGATTACAGGATTATTCACTGGGCTCTGGGGTGACAGAAGATGAAATCAGAATGGCAATTCTAAAACTTGAGACACATGTTCACCGACTCAGAGGCTTCTTCTACTTCTTGAATCTAATAGCTAACGTGAGACCACACTGCAGGAGCAGAGTGGTCAGCAGACCATATCAAGGTCATTTTTGATTGCCCTAAAAAATCCTGGGTCTATCCACGTGGGTCTATCCACATGGATCCTATGGGCCAAATCCCGTAGGCGGGGTCAGATCAGAAGGTGTTCAGTTTTGCTTCTGACTTTGACTGACGTCTTTCTGCAGGCACTGCAGGCTAGAGCCTTATTGCTTCCATATTCCGGAGTGCACATTAATCCGTCAGTAATCACTGGTCTCTCCACAAATAGCCTCTCTGTAAAACATTATATCTGACAACAACAGGACATCACCTCAATACACTCGTCCGTATCCAATTAGCCTTTCAAAAAATGCCATGTTTGCTATGTCTTTCTTCCACTTTAAAAATGTCTTGCCTTCACCCCCTGAACATTTTAGCAGAAAAGTCAGGAAGACGATAGCCACACCCTCACTGCCTTGCATCCACTTTTGCTTTGAAACAAGGAAATGCTGCCATCGCTAGAGGTCCTAGAGGATAGAAACCCTGGGGATGGGAAGATGGCTCACTGGGTAAGAGCAGCGGGTGCTCTTCAAGAGGCCCTGGGCTTGGTTTCCATCACCTACACAGAGGTTCACAACTATTTTTAACTTCTGCTCCATGGGATCTATGTGCTCTTCCAGTGTACATGGGCACAATATGCTTGTGGTTCACATATATACATCTAGGTAAGCATTCATACACATAAAATAAAAACAAACAAACCTAAAAAATTAATAGATCCTACTCAACCAAGTCGAAGGGCCTAACTAAATTAATGTTCATGGATGGGTAAGACGGACAATCTGATGATGGTGGGCAGTCTGAATGAGATGTCCCCCCATCAATCTCAGGCATCTGAATAGTTGGTACCCAGTTGGTGGCTGTTTGGGGGAGGATTGGGAGGTGTGGCCTTCTTGGAGGTCAGCTTGTTCTCTGCGTCCCGCTCAAAGCTTGCTGCGATGTGAGCTCTCAGCTGTGCCTGGTGCCATGCTTCGGCTCTGCCATCATGGGCTCGTATCCCCTGCCCCCCCCCCCCCGCCCCAGAGCTATAAGCCCTCAGTGCTCCCTCTATAGATTGCCTTGCTCATGGTGTTCTATCACAGCAACATGTAACTAAGTTGATCAGTCCTAGAGATAGCTCATGGTCTTCTCTGTCTGCAAGCTCCGGTTGATTCTGGCTAACCCTGGACTCATCTTGAGTAGAGGGAACATACACACTAAGGCACGGAGGAAGGAATGAACAAAGCATGATGAGGCACCTGGCAGAGGCAACTTAGAGGAGGAAGGATTTACGTTGGCCCATGGTTTGAGAGGGTACAGTTCATGGTGCTGAGGAAGCCATGGGTGGTGTTCGTATTTGGGAAGTGTATGGCTGCCACTTGTTCATGGTGCTAACAGGAAGTAGAGAGCGTGCTCTGGAGGTGGCAGCCTCAAAGCCCTCTCCACTGACCCACTTCCTCCATCCAGGTCCCAGCTTACAAAGATTCGAAAGCCCCCCAAACTGTCACAACTAGCTGGAGACCTAGTGTTCAAACACACGTACTTGTGGGAGGCATTTTACATCTAAATTATAACATAAACTACAGGGTAGGGTGGCAGTGAGGGATGAAACCAGGCCAGAGAATCAGGCATCCCTGAGTGAAGCGTTAGAATTTTAATCTGTGGGATCAACAAATACCAGATGTTTAAAGAAATGGGGTGGGGGGGGGGTCATACTCAAGATGTGTTTTGAACGCAATGTTGGCTGGAGTGTGGAGTGGGCCCTACCTGTGTGGGGGTGGGGCAGGCAGACTGTAAGGTCTCTTACAGAACTACTCTCATGTAGCTAGGGAACAGAGAACATTTCAAGAATGGACAAGAGGCCCCGAAGATGCAATCCATATGTCAGCCCTCTGTCCCAGTTTGGTCAGAATGGGATTCCCAGTGGGAAATCGTACAAACACACGCCACTTTAGACCACCAGGGGCACAGCTAAAAGGTCGCCTGCTCTTCTGAGTTAGCCATTATGCAAGATATTTAGCACTGCTGGACGGACCCCGACACACAGGGCACATAGGGCACAGCGCGGGCCCTATGGAGGGATCTCGACGCTGCCACTGCGGTCTTCCTGGCAGATGTCCACATAGCTTGGAAACTGGCTATACAGTGAAGGGTGTAGCTACACAAGAGACGCCAAGAGCTAACGGTGCCCCTCCCCCAAACACACGCTGCTGTTAGTTGTCAGGTTCAAAACCAAAGAACATGGGTTTTAAAAATCTTTATGAGAGGATTGGAGGCCAAAGGTCACACAGACGGCCACAGTCTTGCCTAAGGAGTGGCTGACGGCGGTGACCCTTAGTGCAGAGAACAAGATTAAGGAACTGTCACTAAAGAATCCTGGACGGAGCTCAGCCCAGAGGTGACTCTGCTGCGCCCCTTTTTCCCTAGGCTTGGGAAGGACCAACCACATGCTGTATCTCCCACAGTGGCTGTTTGAACATTATACTGAACCCGTAGCAAATGAATAAATATTTTAGCTTGTCTTCCCATTACAATAATTTCTTATTGTAAGGGCTTGTTATTTGCTTTTTGAAATACTTTGGTTCACAAGAAGTTGTAAAAACAGTACAGAGAGTTTTGCTGACCTTCTACCCAGATTCCTCTAATGATTTACATCTCATTGTCAAAGGCACGTGTACCGCTGGCATCAGCATTATAGGGCTAACTAAAGAGTAGACTATAGTTTGCCATTAGTCATATACATCTCTGGGAGGGTATGGTTCTGTGAAATACTATTCTACGTGTAATGTTTCTTTAAGACAGATGATATGCCCTGTTCTGACTAGGCTTAACTGTCAACTCGACCTAGCCTAGCATCGTCTGAGAGAAGAAGTCTCAGTTGTGGACTTGCTTCGATCAGATGGTCTGTGCGCATGCCTACGAGGGACTCCCATGATCACTAACAGATGTAGGAGGGCCCAGCCTGCTGTGAGCAACACTGTTCCTGAGGCAGGTAGGCCTAGGCTATAGAAAGAAATGTAGGAAAGCGGTGAGCACGCCAGCAAGCAGCATTCCTCATGGTGGTTTCTGTATCAGGTCAGTGCCTTCCCTGACTTCCCTCAACAATGGGCTGAGAGCTGAGTGTGAAATGTAAAGTAACCCCCTCCCGCCCCCTCAGTTGTCTGTGGCCAGAGAGTGTTTAATCACAGCAAGAAAGACCAAACTAGGACAGTTTACCTCCCCTTCTCCCTGCCCCTCCCCAAGAACACTGTCACGTAATTGTTAAGTGTCCTTGATGCCATCTATCAGGACAAACAGCTTGGAATGTGGGGGGAAGTATGGGGATCAGGAAGCCAGTGGCATAGTCCTGCCTTTGTTGCTAACTTAATGTGAGATGACAGCCAGGTCACTTCTCTCTACAAGGTGCTGGAGACGATCCTAACCTGAGATATCAGGGGACAGTGGTGGCCAGAACTCTGGCTTGTGTATCAGGAAGCTGACCCCCTCACGTCTAATGGAGATGCCTCTGAACTGGTGGCTTATAGCCAAACTCTTCCGGAGACCCCAGCAAAGTGTCATCAGCGTGCTCAGATGAGCATGGGTGTCTGTCAGCCCTGGGTGCTGTCCTGACTCTGTGCTTATGTGTCCCGGCTCTTTGGACATGCCAGTTGAGTTGGCGTTTCCGTTGTTTTGGATTTGTGACCGGAGATGCTGCAGTATTGACCTCTTCAGGCTGTTGGATCAAATGAGGAAACAGGAGGAAGAGCTCTGCAGTAGCTTCTCAGAAAACACTGGAGTTTGTTATCATTTAGTCTATAGATTTGAATACGACTGAAAAATTATCTATTTTTAAAGTAAATCTCATTATCATGCAACCAGAGGACCCATCCCTACCTCTCTAATACCCCTCAACTAGAAATACTTTCTTCTTCAATTGGACAAATTAAAAAAAAAAAAAAAAAGGCTAAAATGTCAAAAGAAGGGAGGGCGCAGTGACCCTCAAAGACAGCTCCTTACATAGCTCCTCCATTCTTACTGTTCAAACAGCCTCTGCTGATAACAGGCAGAGCGAACATCTGCTTCCACTACCCACCACTAATTTATGGTCTCCATTCACCGAGTACTGCCTTTCAAGAGAGGTATATCTTGCTGTTACAAAGGTGATTGGACAAGTATCAGATGTTCTTAGTATTTTTCCAGTGATTTCCTTCGCAACACATTGTAGGAAAATTTTACATGTTGCAAGCCATCATAAGAGAAATTGCTCGGGAATTACCCTCAATTGTGTGCCAAAATTAACCTAAATGAGATTTCCTGAGGGAAATGAGTAATCTGGATGACATATTCGGTGGTGAGCTTCACAGGGAGGAGGCTCGGTCCATCATGGCAGGAAGGGTGGGGCCAGGCGTCCAGATAGTGGGGGGGGGGGGGGGCGGCTTACACTTCTCTAATGGAAAGCAGGCGTTCTCTGTGTGCTTCACAAACACACAAGGCAGGGCAATCTCAGCTGGCTGGCTAGGTGACCCTGAGAGGTAAAGCATGTAGCTTTAATAAGCGTGCCATTACAGCAGTGTGGGAGAATACTTTTTAAAGTGACTTGGAGCTAACGCCAATTTTCTTGTGTTTATGGTGAGCTGGTTTGTGGAAATACATATGGCATCCAAAACTTTTATGGATGACAGTCTGTTGAAAGAAGTCTTCTGCATATGATAAATCTCTCTCTCTCTCTCTCTCTCTCTCTCTCTCTCTCTCTCTCTCTCTCGGCACCGTGAGGAATGTAGATGAAGACCACCTTCTTGGAAAGCAATTTAGCAATGTATGCTGCTTCAAGCGCTGCACTCCTTTAGGAATTTAGGCAAAGGAAGTGGTAAGAAGTGAGGCCAACAATTTCAAGGTGATAAAGCTCATCACAGTGTTATTATCAATAATAGAAACATTAGAATCATCCTTAGTGTTCAACACAGGGAAATGGTTAAGCAACATACAGACTTCCTAGGATGGCCCCTTCTCTCAGTGTTATTTTTATTAAAATGTTCTTGAAGGCTGTGCTAGTACCCCTGGCCCACTGGATCACTCAGCAAGTTTTTCGAGCTAATTACAACAGAGTGCCAATGTGGTTTTAGAGCAGAGAGGGCCATGAAGTGGGACCAGACACAGATCCTGCTTAGCATCTAACCTGAGCTAGCAAACCACAGCTTCCAATGCAAATCTGGCCCAGCCCTTGTGTTTGTAAATAGAGACCAATCTGAGCAAATATTTCATTATTTACTTAATGTTTATGGCTGTTTGGGGGTTATCACAATAAGGCTGGGTAGTAACCCAGACAGTCTGGCTCAGAAAGACTAACATATTTATAATCTGCCTCTTAAAAAATAAAGCTGCCAGTCATTGGTCTAAATAGAAAGACACAAAAAAATTCATGCCAATATGTGATGGGCACATATTCCTGTGAGGCAAGATCGAGGCACACGGAGTCGCTCTCAGTTGACCTTCATTGCCCCATCCTGAATCATGTATGTCCTCTTTGCAATGTTCTCATCTGGCTTAATTATTATATATAGACTGTAAAAAGTTATTATCTAAGGGCTCAGCTAGTAAAGTGCTTGGCACATAAGCACTTTGAGGTCCACTGTGCTCTCCCTTCCTTTGGCTGTGTCCGCCATCAGCTTATACGAATACCCTTGGCTATGTGCATTTCCAGGTCACTAAGCAGGATGTGAGGGAGATTTGTGCTTTTTCACAGGCTTCTTGATAGGCGATTTAAAATGATTCCTTTTCTTGGAGGCATTCAAGGAGGTGAAAGATGCTGCAATCTGGGATCATTTGACCTGTTAGGTCACTTCCTGTTTACTGTATCTTCTTCCTTCTTTCTCAACTTGCATCCCAACCTCCTACATGACAATCAATCCAGTCAAAAAACAAAGACAACAAACACAGCGCAGTCACTCTTCGGCTTCAAATGGAAAAAGATGCCTTTGCAAAGCTCCCATCTGTGCTATTTATAACAGGGGGCAAAGGTGGAGAGGAGGCAGGCTCATAAATTCATCCCCCGAGGAGCCCAGTCCCCCAAAGCAGTGAAGGATCTGGAGCCCTAGCCAAGCCTTATGGGGCAAAGGGGGGATCTCCAAGCTGGAGGGGTGAGGACTTCCTGCCCAGACCTCTTCTCATGACACCATGACACCCTCCTCCTTCAGCCTGGGTTGGCTGTTTTCCTCATCAAATAGCCTACCTTCTTGCCTTTCTTAATTATGTCCCTTTGACCAGCAGAGGGAAATTTTTATCTACCACTGGGACAGTAGCAATTCCTTGTAAAGGGCAGGACACTCCTTTTAGAATGGATGATCTCATTGGCTGGGAGATGTGATGCTGAGGTCTGGGAATCAGCAGAAAAACTATGACAGGAAGATGACATGACAATGGCTAACTTGCCATAAGGCCACATGGGAAGGACTGGCTTCCGGCTGGAGATCTGGCTCAATGGTACAGCACTTGCCTAGTATGCACAAGGGCCTGGGTTTGATCTCCAGCACTCAAAACATACCATAAAGAAAAGCCTGATCTCCAAGGCTGGGAGGAAGGGGAGAGGGAAGAGGAAAAAAGGCAGGAGAGAAAATAGGAGATGGTGGAGAAGTCACTGAGATGCCCTGAGCGGGCGGGAGAGAAGCCAGAGGGTGGTGAACTTGGATCTGAAGTTCACCTGCTGTGACTTACAACACCTTCCCTTCCCAGCTCTGCCAAATTGTCACTGAAGTCTCCACCTAGGCCTATACCTACCAACCTGCCTTAAGAGTGCCTGCTTTACTTCCTGTGCCATGTCCAGTTCCATAATCTGAAGAAAGATGTCTCCCACCCCACCCCCCCAGGACCTGCACTTCTGAGAGTCTTTCTCTAGAACCATGGCTCCCCACCTAAGAACATTCCCAACAAACCACAGGCCCACGGGTGGCGTTGCTACTTGTAAAATGGCAGCATTGAAGGATAATCCACTGACCTCCGTTGAGGTCAGTAGGACAGGCAGGCCAAGGTAGCTTGTTCAGAACTGGCGTGGGGAAGGGGCTAGAGAGAGGCATTGTGGCCATGCCCTTAGTGCTGGAGTGACCTTCAGTGCTCAGCTTGTTGGGAATCTGGTTGCTTTATCCCACACAGGCACACACACCTCTGCCCCAACGGGAGGGCTGGCCTATTGGTACAGTCCCCTGAGACCCCATTTCCATTCACACACCATTCTCGGGTGGGGTTTGCTGCCAGAGAGACAGCAGAGCTGCAATACCACCGTTCATACACTTGGATGTTGTTTTGGGATAATGGTGAATAAGGCTTCCAGAGATTTCTTTTTTTAAATTACTTGTAATTTTTTTTTTACGATTTTAAGATTATAATCTAATTATACAGTCTTCTCTTTCAAGGAAATTTCTTATAACTGTTTTTTTTTAAACATGCATGTATATAAGAGTTTTGCATGCATGTCTGTCTGTGCACCGTGTTTGTGTACAGTGCTAACAGAGGCTGGGAGAGGGTGTCAATACCCTGGAACAGGAATTACAAATGGTTATGAGCTGCCATGTGGGTGCTGGAAATTGAACCCAGGTATTCTAGAAGAGCAACCACTGCCCTTAACTGCTGAGCCATCTCTCCAGCCCCTTCGCCTTGTTTGTTGAGACAGGCTCTCACTCTGTGTCTGGAGCTCAGCAGTTGGCTAGAGTGGCTGGCAGCGAGCTCCAGGGGATTCTCCTGTCTCTGCCTCCCATGTGCGGGGTTACAGATACTAAGAGACAGTTTTCTGGGTCCAGCCATTGCTGGCGGGGTCAAGCCTGAGTTCACGTTCCTAGGCCTGGGAACCCAACTCCTGCTCCTTCAGGTGTTTCCTGTGTGTCTGTTAGCCAGTCAGGGGGTAAGAGGGAAGTTGTTGCTATCCTGTTATCTAAGCTAAGGCACACAAGTCATAATGTGTTGCCATGTTGACTTAATTAACTGTGTGCAGCTTGCTACTCCTTCGTGCCCTTATCACTCCAAAACTCTAGGCCAAAGTCAAAGACATGACTGCCAGGGTCTGAAGCCAGGTGAGCTGGAAAGGCTCAGTCACTTGTGTTTACTTCCTTGATCAACCTCCTGTGTCAAAATATGATGGGTCAATGCAAAAACTCACTGTGCTCCACCTCGCCTTGTGTTCCCAACCTTTAAAAATGTACAATCTCCCTTCCAGTATGTGGCTCAGATCTTGAACTGGCGGCCTCTCTGTGTGCACAGAAAAGAAAGCTTGCATTTTGTTTTTTGGTTTTTCAAGACAGGGTTTCTCTGTGTAGCCTTGGTTGTCCTGGAATTCTCTTTGCAGACCAGGCAGGCTGGCCTCGAACTCATAGCGATCTGCCTGCCTCTGCCTCCTGAATGCTGGGATTGGCGCACACTTTTAATCCCAGCACTTGGGAGGCAGAGGCAGGTGGATCACTGTGAGTTTGAGGCCAGCCTGGTCTACAAAATGAGTGCAGGACAGCTAAGGATACACAGAGAAACCCTGTCTTGAAAAACCAAAAAAACCAAACCAAACCAAACCAAACCAAACCAAACAAAAACAAAAAAAGAGAGAAAGCTTGCATTTTAAGCTTCTGCCTCCAAAGTGAGTTTTCTTGGCTTCCACCCTAGACCCAACAATACATACCGCTGTGCCAAGCTTTTGTTGTCAGGGTGGCGGATTTGAACTCATGCCAGGCACTTCGCCAATGAAGACATCTCCCTAACTTTTATTTCTGTTTCTCTGTTTTTGTTTTTAAATGTAGGTTTCAATGTGAATTTCACATTTTTCTTGGAGGCCAGCTAGGATAAAATCTCCAAAGAGAGGGTCGAGATCACATTGACTCAGGAACAGCAAGGGAGATCGTCAGAGGAAGCGTGTAACACAGCTTGCTAGATCACAGTGTTCACAGAAACTGTAGGCGGAAAAAATGCAGAGACACAAGGAGCCCTCAGCCAATTGAGTGGTAGGAGGCCTCAGGAGCAGACAGGACAGTTCTTGACTGGAGCACTCACCATGTCCTCAAACTCTCACATCTCTCCTTTTTTAATTCTCTGATGAATCTTGAGAGGTAGGAATTACTCCTCCTGCTTCTACGGAAGCTCAGGGAAGGTTTTATGTCAAAGGTCACACAAGGGAAGTGACTGTGAGGTGCAAGGATGGGTCTTCTGGCTTTGAGCCCAGGCTCCTCCTCTGCTGGCTGGCTACTTAGGACAGTGGAAATCCCTCTTCCCCACTAAGAATAAGACCTGGTTGCTAGTTGCACAAGGGGTGCACATCCCTGCTTACATTTCTTGCGCTGTTTTCCAGTTCTCCCCCAAGACCCTCCCACATAGGCTCAACTCCCAGCCTGAAGGCCTCCGCTCCCCCAAGGACTGACTATGACACAACGGCTTCTTCTATAGCTTCCCGGTTTTCCAGCTCCTGTGAAACCTCTGCCCGTGCCTCCAGTGGAGGGACATGTATCACACAGCCCTGGCTCCTATGCTGAATCTCATAGGCCCCAAAGTTCTCAGTGAACCAGTGGCTAGTCTTCTCATTTGTCTTTCTGGGAATGGAAGCTGCCAGCTAATATTTCTGACTTAAGAAAAAGACACTAGGTTTCTTGGGAGATGGCCCGATCCAAGAGCTCACTTTTTCAGGCTCTGATGGCTACGGAATTAAAGACAGGTCCGCCCCCTCCTTTCTTCTAGCCACACACACATCCGATGGGAACATTTATTTAACTAAGGTATAGAGACATTGCACTTCGTGCAATCTCAGAAGGAAGACATTTGGCTGAAATATTTAAACATGAAGGCTCCTTTCTAATCTTTCTAAGGATGGCTAAGAACAGGGCTATCTGTCAAACTCAGTGTGTTCCATAACAATAACGCAGGTGGTATCCAGATGAATAATACTCAGCCTGGCAGGATATTTTCTTACTTTTACAACTCTAACCCAAAAGGTAGGGTAATGACAGACATGATGCCCCCATGTGTTTCCCAATGACCACGCCAAGGATACGAACTTGTGACAATAAATATCTGGGACACGTGAAGCAGTTGGATAAATACTGATCCTTCACCTTCCTCGATGGAACCTTGAAATTCGTAATTTTCACCAGCCCCTTCCTTGAAGTCCTAACCATATTTATGAGCTTTTAAATCACGCCCCCAGATGTGGACCCGTCAGCAAGGTGAAGCCGCACGGTTTGAGGTAATCCATTCTGCATGTGCGTGTGAGATTTATCTTCCCAAGGTGCTGCTGTCACCATGTTGTTCCTGATGTCCCCTGTCACTTAAGCAAGCCGATCATTTCCGCCTAGCCTAGGCACCAAAGTCCCTGATTCCAGGTGAGGAGAAGCTAAACTGGAGGCTGCAGCCTCAGCTTCAGGACCATTTTATGCCAGGTGTGGATAACTCCGCAAAGGCACAAGTTTTGAGAATGACCCATTGTCTTTATGCTTTGATGGTAAACGCTTTGTTAAGATGATAAGACATACTATCTAGTGGCAGTGACTAATAAATATGTATCCTAAGTTTTATGAGTTAGTTTTCTAACAACAATGGGTCTCTTTGCTTATAAAACGCTCCGGCATGTGGGAGGAACTCAATATTATTGTGCTTTATTTAAAGTCTAGCAAAAGCAAGCATAGCAGATTCTAAGACTTGCACATCCTCTCCATCCCTAGCTTAAACAATGGCTGCCTTGGAGCACTAGTCAGCTTGAGAGTGGACTGTGAATACTTTGAAGTCGGGATTGCAGTGAATACAGAAGGGCAAAAAGAAAAGCATTTCTCCTGGAGAACTAAGCCAATGTAAACAAACGCCAAGTGTAGCACAGAGCCAACCACAGCATGCAGAAAAGACAAAGATTCACTTTTGATAAGTGGATGTCTCTGGCCACTTTGAACTGTTAGCAAGGCTGCCCTCACTATACAGAGAGGTCACCAGGGGTGCTGTGCTCATGAGCACACAGGGGGAAAAAAAAAAAAAAAGGAAGAGGAGACTTGTATTTCCTGAAGATCTATTGGGGTGAAACTATTTGCTACAGATTTTTAGGAGAGGAGGAGGGCCGAGTAACTTGGCTGAGGTCACAAGCAAAAGCCCTGATCTGAATCCCAAATGCCAGCAGCAGAGATAGAAGGTGGCGCCTAAGGAGGCAAGGCCAGTGGAGGGATCAGAATAGGAAAGATGGCAGTGACAGGAACAGGCCTGGTGCCAAAATGCTTGTAGCCTAGGCAGCCCCGGCTTGGGAGGAGGAGCCACAAAGACTTGGGACAGGAGCGACCTCCCCATCGCCAGGCCTTCCTCTGAAGGTCAGCAGGGAACACTGGGCTTTGAGCTGCACCACCTACCTTCCCAGCTGCCCACAGCCCTGCTTGGAAATCTTTCCAAACACCGTCTACTGCAGCAGAAGAGGCTAGTGCAGGTTTCCCGCCGGGGTGATGCCATCAGACTGTCCCTTCTGGTTCTTTCCGATGGCAATGGCTTCTACTTCATCTGGAAGCTCACTCTGCTTAAGGCTCCCAGACTTTTCTTTAATTATCAGAAAGGGAGTCTAAAACTGTTGGGTTAGTGTGTATCACCCTAGCAACTGTAGATTGGCTGCCCCTGCCTGAACTTGTGCCTTTTTGAGCTCTGTAATTCATATACAGTTGAAGACTGCGAAGAAATCATCCTATCGTTTCCATTCTTTCAACTTACATTAAAAAAAATAATAATAGTAAAACCTTTTCCTTTAAGATCAAGAAACTACTAGCGATCTTGAGAAGGGGGAAGATTAAAAAAAAAAAAAAAAGAATCTTAAGCTGCTAGCACTCCTAGTGTTTTGTGAGCTGATTATGTATGGCACTGCCCCCAAGCTAAGCAGTGAGTTGGACACCTAAAAAAAAAAAGCTACTAAAGAGGCTACTTCAATAGCTGGAAACCCTCTCTCAAGGCAGTTGATGCAAAGCTGTTCAGCTGGTAACTAACAACAGGGTCTCTCCCCTCAGGTTGCTGGGAAACCATGTCACTAGCGCGGGTGAAGATGTTCGCTTTCCTCTTTGCTGTGGCTCAATCATCAGACACACACACGCACACGCACACACACACACAAAGCCAGACATGATGGTGTGCTCCTATAACCCCAGCAGTGGGGAGGCAGCATGATTTCTGAAGGCAGCTGGCCAACCAATCAAGTTGAATCAGTTTATTCCAGGTTCAGTGAAAGACCTTGTTTTTAAAAATTAGATGGAAGGTGACCAAGGAAGACATGTAACATTGCCCTCTGGCCTATACAGGCATATGCATTCAAATGCTAATACATGCGTGTACACACACACACACACACACACACACACATTTTTTTCCCCCTGATATAAGGTGAAATGTCAAGGAATACAATTCAGAGAAATAACAGCATTAGTTCTTGACTTCACTGGCTATGGAGAGCAAATTTGGATTCCCTTGTAAAATTGGAGCTTATAGCATTTAAGCTGTGCTGGTGTCCGTGAAAAATCACTAATTCTCTTTGCCTGTAGGAGAGTGGCATCCTCTGCTTTATACAGGTCCCACTACCATGGATAGAAACAAGAATAAATTGAATTTGAAGCCAAATATAGCTATATATTTTTAGAAATTGTAACTGAAATTTCATCTCACAAGATTTTTATAACACAGAGAGGAATTCCTTTCTGATAGAGAAGAAGGTAGGGCTTATCGTGGTAAATGCCAGGCTTCCTGGTAAACGTTCCCACTGTGATGCCTCAAAGTGGAAGGAAACAGAGGGGGCCTGGCCTAGCTAAGGTCCATAAGACTTGGGGCCCAGTCTGATTCTGATGCTCCTGGCTGGGAACCCAGCAGGTCACTGGCATGAATTTAACCCAATCAAGATGTCTGCTAAATGAGAAAAGTCACTGGCTTTCAGTTACTCCGAGGCTCTCCTTCACTGTTCTCATGGTCTTTAAAGCATATTTTAAAATAGAACTAGCAATTGAATAGCAATGAAAAAAAAAAAAAAAAAAAGTACTGGGGATTGAGCATGCTAGACATGGGCTCTGACCACTGAGTTACACTCCCCAATTCACATAGTGATTTTTAAAATGCTATTTTTATTAAGTCTTTTGGAATTTCACATAATGTATTTTGTTCATTTTCAATGCCACTCTTTGCTTCCCAGCACTGTGGGCTGAGACAGGCAGATCCTGAACACTCTGTGGCCAGCCAGCCTAGCCAGAACAGTGAGCTTCCAGATTGACAGAGCCTGTCTGAGGTCATAAGGCAGAGAGACACCTGACATCCTGCAGACACACATATGCCCCCATCACCACACCACCACACCCCATCACCACACCACCACCACACCCCATCACCACACCACCACACCCCATCACCACACTCCCATCACCACACCACCACACCCCATCACCACACCACCACACCCCATCACCACACCCCATCACCACACCCCATCCCCACACCACCACAACCCCATCACCACACCACCACACCCCTCATCACCACACCACCACACTCCCATCATCACACCACTGCACAAAAGAACTGAGGGATTCGAACAGTCACATCCTGTAAGTTGCAGCTATGCAAAGCTTTTCTTTGGGTATGTGCCTATGTGGTCTACATGTTTGTGTGTGCGCGCGCACATGTTTGCCTGTGGATGCAGGCCAGAGGTTGTCCTTCTGTCTTTCTCTATCACTCCCCAACCTTATTTTCTGAGACAAGGTCTTAATGAACCTGGAACTGGCTGGTCACTGAGGGGGTCCATTTGTCTTCGTCCCTGGCCCCTCATCCTGGGGTTACAGACATATACGCCATGTCCAGCTCTTACATAGGTGCTGGGGATTTGAACTCGGATCCTCAAGTTTGAGTGACACTTTACTGACTGTACCGTCTCCCCAGCCTGAGATCATACCTTTTTGTTGTTTAACAACTTCATTCAGCAGCAAGATGTTTAACATATTGAAAGCCTGACACAATCACCTGCCCATTATAACGATTCTTTTGAGAAAAGATCATGTGGGATTTGAGTCTGCCTTCCTTTCAGAACTAGGTAGCACACATTAGGTGGCATTAATTTTTTCTTGAATTAAGCACAATTCACAGGATGCCTCATTTCAAGAATGAAGAGATGTGAGATTAGGTCCTTATGGAGTGCAATTTAGATTTTGTATTACAAGTGGGAGTAATAATAATAATAATAATAATAATAATAATAATAATAATAATAATGATATCTGTTAATCAAAGTCTAAATGAGTAGTGGGGGGCAGTGGCTGAATGTGATTGTTTTTCTATTGACATTTCATCTAATCTTTACAAAGAGCCTACAAGGCAAGTATTTATTTTTTTCTATTTCAGCTAAAGAGCCAACATTGAAAAAAGTGCATTGGTTAGTTAAAAGTCACAGGACATAGCAGAGTCAGGTCGAAGACCTGGCCTGTCTCCACAGCCCTAAAGTTTCCTACTCTGCCAGGACACGGCAACATCAACCACAGGGACCCTCGTGCCACACAAGCCTCACCCCACTACCAGATCTGTGACCTTAGGGTAAAAGGTCAAACTGGCCGAGCCTCCATTTTCTCACCTATAAAATGGGCATATAAGGGCCAAAGAGATGGTTCAGTGGCTAAGAGGACATATTGCTTTTGCAGAGGACCTCAGTGTGGTTCATAGCAGCCAGGACAAGTAGCTCACGCGTGCTTGCAACTCCAGCCTCAGGAGCTCCAGCGCCCTCTTCTGGCCTCTGTAGCACCTGCACTTACTTTCACATATCGCACTTCCCTCCATACATATACATAATTAAAGTGTGTGTAGGGGGGATGGATAGAAGGACCAGGAGGTGACTGACTGGAGCTCCACAAGAAGACTAACAGAGCCAACCAAACAGAACCCAGAAGGGCTTGCGAAGATCAAAGCACCAAGCAAGGACCATGAATAGACCGGATCTAGACCCCCTCCACGGATGTAGCTGGTGGGCAGCTCAGGCTTCATGTGGGTCCCCTAGTAAGGGGAGCAGGGACTGTCACTGATTTGGACTCAGTTGCCTGCATTTTGATTGCTCCCCTATGACAGGGCTGCCTTGCTAGGTCACAGAAGGGGACACACTCAATTCTGATGTGACTTGATGAACCGGGGTGGGTGGGTAGGGGCAGCTCCCCTTTTCTGAGGAGTAGGGGAGAGTGTGGGGAAAGAGGAAGGGAAGGTGGGGCCAGGAGGAGAGGAGGGAGGGGGCTACGATCAAGATGTGAGGTGAATAAATAAACAATTAAAACACCCTTAAAATGGTAAAAAAGGGCATATAATAATAGCACCTACTTCATAGGTTTTCAAGAATCAAATGTGAAAATTCATAAAGTGCCAACATTTAAAATGTCAAAGTATGAGGGAGGGAGGGGAGGATGGGGCCGGGAGGAGAGGACGAAAGAGGGGGGTATGGTTGGGATGTAATGTGAATAAATAAATACATTGATTAAAAAATAAAATGTCAAAGTATAAGCTCCTAGTAAGCATGAATTTCCTTAGTGTTAGGGCTGTGGCTATTTTCATATCAGTATTTCCATACCATACTCTTGCTCCATACTAATCTGGGGTAATGCTATGCATAGCATGGCTTTGGGGTGCCCTTTTTATTGACTGAGACCTTTCATCCATGCATGCAATGTGTTTTGATCAAGTCTACCCCTATCCTTCCCCCTCTGTTTCCTTCCTATCTCCCCAATCCTCCCCACCCCTAATTTCAAGCACTATCTCTTTTTTATTTTTGTCTTGTTTTGATTTGTTTTAAATCCACAGAGCCCATTTAGGGCTGCCAGTCCGTGCATGGGCATAGGACCATCTGCTGGAGAACGGGCTGCCTCTCAGGGCCATATCCCTGAAGAAACTCCGCTCCCCTCCCCACCCCCGCCCCAGCACAAGCAGCCATCAACTGCCAATATTTCCGTGGCTAGGGACGAGACTTCCTGACCCACTTTCCCCTTCTGTGCTGGGACGTTTTCTTGTGTATGTAATCACTGCCCCTGTCAGTTCATGTATACAACTACCCTGCCGTGTCTGGAAAAGTTCCATTACAGTCATCCCCTGTCTCTGATTCTCTCCTTTGGTGATCTCTGAGCCGTAGGAGGAGGGAGGTGACATAGGTATCTCACTGACTTGCTATTAATTAAGCCATTTGATAACTAGCCCATGTTTTCCAGCCAAGCAACCACGGGTTTCCCATAGAGAAAGACAGAAGAGAAAATACATTATATTCTTAGGCTTTTGAGTAGAGCACGGTTGAAACCTGATCCACTTTCAACCTTACAGAAAACCAAGCTGTTATCTTCAAGGCGATCTTCTCTCATGATGACTTTTCTCAGATAGGCTTTCATTTTCCAAGGTGCCTCAGACAAAGCGTGTGTGTGTGTGTGTGTGTGTGTGTGTGTGTGTGTGTGTGTGTGTGTGTGTGTCCCTGTCCATATTCCCACCCAATAAATGTACTGTTTGGCAGAAAATGTTGATAACTCCCATGAAAGAATCTTTTTGTCCCCTTCTATCTAAGAAGCTTTTTCATTACAGGCCTGGAAGTCAAGGTAAATGCTGTGGGGGGATTCAAGGACCTCTTGGCTTTTCTCCCACGTCCAAATTATCTCCCAGAAAAATGAAGTTCTCTATACCCCGCATTCAGCTAATAGAAGTGACAACTCAGAGAGCCTCAAATCTAGCCTTAGCTAATGGGCTGCATACAAATGTGACCAGTGCATATTTTTGTAAAGAAGGGTCTTTAAGTACCATTGAATGCTTGTGAGCACAAGGCCGTGGGATGGCAGGAAGTATCTGACGGGTCTTAATGGGATCAGGCTTTTGTGCACAAACAATGGTGAGCAAACCACAGCCCAGCAGAGAGCTATTTGGATGGTTTTCATTTGTGGTAGTGTGGAGAGGCCCTTAAAGAGCTGCTAGTCAGAAAAGGAAAAAAAAAATGGAGTAATTCAATTGCATTAAGATGGGGTGTCCACATGAGAGACCCCACATAAGTGATGTCTTGCTTACATGGGATGGGCTCTCCCTTCGACCCTGCTCCTGCCCTGAGCAAGCCAGTTAGTTAGCCTCCCTCAAGACTCTCTGCCTCTGACCTGTGAAGTGAGCTTTACTCTGCCGTTCTGATAGACCTTTCTCCCACTCACTACATCTGTCCCCTCAGTAAGGCTGTGTGCTCCCCAGTTCCCTCTCTAACCAGGGTCTCTGGTCTGAGACTTCGCATAGGATCCCTTTCAAATCACATGGAGAGTTAAGACTTAGGAGGTGGCTTACTGGGTCAAGTGCCTGCCAAGCAAGCATAAAGACCTGAGTTCAGATGCCCAGAACCCACATCAAATAGCCAGGTATGGTCACTGATCTCTGCGGTCCTGGCACAGAAAGAGAGAGAGAGAGAGAGGAGAGAGAGAGAGAGAGAGAGAGAGAGAGACACAGAGAGACACAGAGAGAGAGAGAGACCCTGTTTCAAAAAGATGACTTAGAGAGTGGTTGAGGAAGACATATGATGTTGACCTCTGGACCCACATGCATGAACATATCACAACACACACACACACACACACACACACACACACACACACACACACACACACCACCTGCTCTCAAAGAACACTACCGACTCTCCATCAATGCTTCCAAAGGCTGAGCATCCTGAGTGCTCTGTGAGGCACTTTCCACATCCGACTGAGGGGTTTCCTTTGGGCCCTTATCTGACAGATGACAAAACTTAAATTTGCATGGAAGAGCCAAGGGATGACTTTCCTCCACCGAGGGAGGGAGCAGGTAGCCAGGACTAGAGTGGGCTATCTGTTTCCCATTGACGCGTCTCTGACTTCCCTGTCAGCTGCTGACTGCGCATGCGGTCTAACGGAGGGAAAGTGATACATCAGGTGTAGAGCATTGCTAATCAGAAGCCATCGAGAAATGGCAGCAGGTAGAAGATAAAGCTATACGTCCAAGGAATCAGAACTTGTCCCCTCAGAAGAAATCCGGCTGAATATTGTCACGCGTTCTCACCGTAAATATGGAAACTAAAGTTGATCTTAGAGGACGACAGAATAGAATAGTAGTTACCAGAGCCTGCAGGGGGATGGGGAGAAAGGATGCATAGTATACACACCAATGTAATTGGATGGGAGGGTAAATTTCTTTTAAAAAATACTTTATTTTTATTACTTTAAATTATGTGTATGTGTGTCTCTTTCTTGGTTTGTACATAGGAGTGAAATCTCCCACAGACCCTGGAAGAGGCATTCCTAAAGCTGGAGGTACAGGCAGTTGTGAACCTCCCAATGTGGGTTCTAGGAAACGAACTTGGGTCCTCTGCAGGAGGAGCAAGTGCTCCTAATCAATGAGCCATCTCTCTAGCTCTGAGAGGGACAACTTCTAACCTTCTGCATTGTGGTAGGCTAACTACAGTTAACATTACAAATTTTGAATGTTCAAATGGCTAATAGGGAGAGTTTCCAATGTTCCCACTACACAGAAATGAAGCTAAGACAACGGTCTCCAGCTTAGAGGGGTGTATTGTGATGTCACACTACATGCTATAAATGTCAACAATTGCCACTTGTTAATTAAAATAAAAATGCTTTTAAAAAAAACCTTAAAAAAGACTGTTGTGTTAGTTAATTTTCTATCAGTGTGACAAAATACCATGACCAAGGCACCATATAAAAGAAAGTACTTAATTAGGCTTAGGTTCCAGAGCATTAGAGTCTATGAGGGTGGAGCGAGAACATGGCGGCAGCAATAGCTGACAGCTCACAGCCCAGACTGTAAGCAGGAGCCAGAGGAAGTACATTTAAAATTCTCAAGTCTTTCAGAACCTCAAAATCCACCCCCAGGGACATACTATTTCCTGCAAGGCCACATATACCTCCTCCTGATCCTTCCCAAATAGCATTCAAATATAGAGACTTATGGGGGACCGTTTCATTCAAACCACCATAGCCGTGTGGATGAAGTACTGTGTGTCCCCAGTCAGTGGGGGTCTTTCTCCAAGGTAAGGGTGGTCACTGGTGCCTGACAGATAGCAGTGACAAGATTTGAAGATTCTAAGTTTCAAGGTCATCAGGAAAATATTTCCAGAAGCATTTGCTTGTTGAAGGTTAACCAAGGCCCAGACGTCCCAAAGAGTATGATTTTGAAGCGGTTTGTTTATGTATATGGGGGTGTGTGTGCTAATGTGTACATGTGTGCATGTGTGTATGTGCTCATGTGGGTATGGGCACATGCATTTGTTCTAGAAGTCATCGTCGGGTGTGGCCTTTGGTTGTTCTTCATCTTATATTTAGCTCCCTGCACCTGGAGTTCATAGATTTGGCCAAGCTGACTGACCAATGAGCTCCAAGTATTTGTTTGTCTTTGTCCCTCCCCCCACCCCCATCCCTACCCTGAAGTGCTAGGTCTATCTTGCTCAGCTTTTAGGTGGGATTTGAACCCAGGTAGTCACATTTGCCCAGCAGTCATTTTACCAACTGAGCCATCTCCTTGAGACTATTTGCCCTTTATTGCTCTATTTATTTATTTATTTATTCATTCATTTATTGAGACAGGGTTTCTCTGTGTAGCCCTGACTCTCCTGGAATTCTCTTTGTAGTCCAGGCTGGTCTTGAACTCACAACAATCTGCCTGCCTCTGCTTCCCAAGTGCTGGAATTAAAGGAGTGAGCCACCACGCCCGGCCGCTCTCTTCTTTTATGATCTCTTTTCTTTCCTGTCCCAACTTTACTTTCAAATAAAGGGCAAGCTGTCGAGTAAGATGTCAAAGAGTGGAGACCCGAATAAAACAACTGCTGTACAAGAGAGCAGCCTCATATGCAGCCTGTGGCTTGAGGGCTGTGGCAGGGATAGGTTCAGTCCTGATTCCAGCCTTCCCGCCCTCACAAGCTACCCTTCATCTGTTTTGCCAGGACAAAAAACGTCAGATGGAAGCCGCATGTGAAGTTGTCTCATTAGTGTAAATAAACAGGGTCTGAGGTGAGATGCACAAGAGAAATTAATCACGACTAGGCAGTGCTTCCAAGCCACACCTTGCACTCACTGGGAAAACCAACCTTGAACTTAAAACATAACAAATGGGGGTGGGTGGGAGGATAAGGGGAGAAGTGCATCGTTTTATCCCCATACACATAAACTGTGGACAGGAGAGTTCATTTGACCAACACTAAGAGAGGCTTGGAAACAGACAGGCACTCAGAACCCCGGGCCTGGGAGGCCAGTCAGCGCTTTCTGATCATGGGAACCACAGCTAACAAGTCCAGCATGCCGGAGGACCACAGAGTTGCCTAAGGGTTCTGCTCTGACCATATGGTATTTGGAATTTAGCCTGTGGGTTGCAGAAAACCCCAGGGAATGGTCATGAGTAGTCAAATGATGGCCTGGTCAAAGGTCAGTTGAGTGGCAGAGAAAGGTAGACATTCCAGGAAGGATGACTGGTGGCACAGAGCTCCAGCGATGCCTACAGAGGCAGGAGGGGGGTGGGGCAGACATTGAGAAGACATTTCCTTAGAACACAGAGCAGGACTTCTGGAGCCCAAGAATATGTAGCTATAGTATTTCCTGTCCCTCAGTGCTCACCAGGGGCTATCTTTTCCAATTCTTTCCTAGCTCCAAGGTAGGTAGATCTCATGATTACTCACTTGACAGATGGGGAAACTGAGGACCAGTGAGGTCAAGTCACTCATTTCCCTAGGCTCTTCCAGTTAACAAAACATAAACCCAGAAGCTAAGCGCACCTCCTCCCTGTGATAGCAAAAAGAGCAGTGTGAAATGGTCACACATTTCGTAGTTTGGGGCACCATAGCATTGTATTTCTTAGCTTCAATCTCTAGCATGAAACTTTCACATCACAGGAAAACAGTGGGCTGTCACAAGCCTGTGTGTGTGTGTGCGTGCGTGCGTGTGTGTGTGTGTGTGTGTGTGTGTGTGTGTGTTTATAAGAGGGGGAGGGAGAGGAAATGTATGCACATATGTCAGGCACATGTGGGGAGGCAAGAAGTCAACCTTGAATGTCATCTCTCAGACCTTGCTGCTTGAGACAGGCTCTCTCCTTGGCCAGGGACTTGCTGATTACACTAGGCTGGCTGGCCAGCAAGCCTCAGGGATCCAGACAATCCCACCTCTCCTGAGCTGGGATTTCAAGTGCACATCACTGTGCCTAGATCTTTTTACATGAGTGCTGGGCATTGGGCACAGGTTCTCCTCCTGACATGGCGAGCACTTTACCGGCTGAGCTGCTGGCCTCAGCTGATACTCTGAAGCTCATCTTAATGCTCAGTCAACTAGAACCGTGGGTACCAATAAGAGCCGGATGCTAAGCCATGGAGCTGCTGCCCTTCAGGCCTATCTCAGCGTGAGTTTTATTCCCAGAAGCTCGAAGGCTCAGTGCCTAAGACCCTTTCTTCCCCTTTAGGGACCATACTCTCACACACTGGCTGGTTTTTTTGCTTTTTTTTTTTTTTTTTTTTTTTTGCTGCCGTGATGATTCCCCAAGACCAAAAAAGAAAACCTGGGAGAGAAGGGTTTATTTCATTTTACAGGCTCCAATCCATCATCGAGGGAAGTCAGAGCAGGAGCTCAAGGCAGGTAGAAACTGAAACAGCGACCATGAAGGAGTGCTGCTTACCGCCTAGGCCAGGCCCACTTGCCCAGGGATGGCACCACCCACAGTGGGCTGGGTCCTTCTACACCAATGAACAAGAAAGAGAAATGCCTCTAAGACATGTGCACGGGCCACTCTGGTGGAAAACAATTTCTCAGTTGAGGTTCGCCTTTCCCGGGCGGACACTAGGTTTGTGTTAAGATGACAGCGGAGGCTAACTATGACACTAGATGTGAGGTGTCATCCAACCTCCACAGCTCATCGTGTCCTGATATCCTAGAAGGAAAAAAAAAAAAAACCTTCATAGGCTCTCTTCATCTTGTGAGCTCTCCCAGGCACTAAGCAAAGTCATGAAGAGAGGCACAGGCATTTGGTAAGGCTGTTTGCCACTCCTTTCCTTCCCTTCCCTTCCCTTCCCTTCCCTTCCCTTCCCTTCCCTTCCCTTCCCTTCCATTCCTTCCCTCCCCTCCCCTCCCCTTCCCTTCCCTTCCCTTCCCTTCCCTTTCCTTTCCTTTCCAACTCCCTTGTTAATGAAACTAAAATGGCCTCAGCCTACAAAGGCCATGAAGTCACCTCCCTCCCAAAGTTCTTCCTCCACCCTAGGTGTATGCTAGATCCATCTGGGGAACTTTGAAAGTGGTGGATATTCAACCCTTGCTCCTCAGGCAGCCTTACTTGCCCTGGGGGGCTGGCCTGGCCATGGTGATCAGTTCACCATTCTGCAGGAGCTGGTGTTGTACGCTCCCTGCTCTGGCCAGCAGACCCTGCCCGCCCCATCCTCCAGGAGCTCCTCACTGCAGTAGCTCTTCACTGGAGGGACTTCACTCACCCCGGGACGCATTTGGAAATGTCTGGAGATAAGTTTGAGTCTACAACTGGCAGCAATGGGGATATGCTCTTGGCATGTGGTGGACAGAGGCTGTGGATGAGGGCAGGGACCTATAGCTGCTGTAGCACCTTCTGCAATGTACAGGGCAGCTCGGTGGCAAAGGACGGTGGGAAATTACTGTCGGAAATGGAGACACGCATTCATGAGTTCATTTCCCAAGGGATCCTGTTTAGAGGACCTCAGTGCCTGTGAGGCTCCTTTTTGTCTGGGTATCCTGGGTTGAGGCTTTTTTGGAGCCTCGGGCATGCCAAGTAAGGCACGTACCATTGAGCTCCCACACTCCTGTGACCATCTTCGACCAATGCTACGGAGGTGGATTCGTCATGTCCTTTGGACTCCACACTTGAGAGGGCTTCGCTCACTCTTTCTTCAGACCAAGGGACCCTAGTTTCACATCCTCCTGCAGAGTCGTGCACGGAGCACTCACACCTCTTTAATTACGTAAAGAGAGTTCTCAGGGAAAGCATGACAGGGAACAAGAACCCTGAAATTGTGGGTAAAATATAAACAAATGTTTTGGCTGATGTAGTGCACATTTTTTAATCACACAGCGTGTTTTCGGCGTGCACTGAGCCCTGCCTAGAATGGCTCAAATTAAAGATCAAAGGCAGTGCCGTGACAAGACAGAGTAGTGCTCCAAGCCAACTTAACATGCCTGCTTCCCCTCCCTCCAAACAGCCATGTGGCCACCCACTTCCCTAAGAGGGATTCGTCTGAAGCCCCCGTAAGACAGTGCGCATTGATTAAAGGATGATCTCTTTATTTATTTATTTTTTGTCTGTTTAGTTTCTGTTTTATTGGGGGGAGGGTGCTTTAGAGTGCAGTTAGATAGCAACACATTTAAATAAAAGGAAAACTGTGATAGAAATGGAGCCAGCTTTCAAAGACAGATACGTCAGAGACCTTGAAAGTGGAAACTATCCAGATATTCAGACTTGAGGCAAGACGTAGAAAGCTGGCCAAGGGTGGACAGCGGCCCCTCTGTGAGCATGCAGGGGATCTGGCCACATGGGCCTTGGGTGCAAATATGCCTCTAAAGGATCCCAGAACCCAGATGTTCCTACCCTGTTGGGTGGGCAAGGCAGAGGAACCAAGCCACAAAATACTGAGGTTGTGGTCAGCAAGCCCCAAGGGTGCCGTGGCTGTTGCGGATGTGATGGCTTTGATCTGGATGGGGGCGGGGCACATCAGCAAGCAGAGAGATGCTTACAGGGACGCTGGAAACTGTGGGCTCGGCATATGGCATGAGAGTGGGTCTGGAAGGGTCAACGTCACAAAGGAATAATCCGGGGGTGGGGGTGGGGGGAGGGCGTTATCTACCAATCATGCTGTGTGTCAGGTCTCCAGCTCTGAGTCAGTAAAACTATCCTGACCAACAGATACACAAGGGAGGTAAGCACCCCAGCACATGATCCCGGCACCCAGAAGGGGACGTAAGGAAGCTCTGAGGTCATCCTTAAATACATTCTCAAGTTGAGGCCAGGAGGGCCTACATGAGACCCTGCCTCCAAAATAGTCAGGGAGAGAACACAGCCCTTAAAACACTTGCCATGGAAGTGTGAAAGGCCAGTGTTTGACACCCCAACCCCCCCCCACCCCCCCTGGCTGCTGCAGAAGCCCACTGACAGGCCAGCTGGGCATGGTGGTGGCCCACCTGTAATTCCAACCTTGGGAAGAAGAGACAGAGGGTCTCCAGGGCTGGCTATGGAGACTTTTGAGGAAAAAGAATGTTGGAGGATGACTACCAACATCACCCTCCACATGCATGAGCAGACATGTGCGCACATCTCCACAGATGTGTGCCCACCTAGACGCAAAACCATGTACTGCCCCTCCATCCCTCGCCCCAACATTAACTAAATGGAAAAAGGAAAAACAAAATAGCAATGAGCAATCAGACACGGGCAAGAGGAGGCTCTCTTTTGCTTGGATCGTTGAAGAGGAGGGATTTTGAGAGCAGCCAGGAGAGCAGTAAGATGGAGGTGGAGGAGGAGCAGCCGAGGGAAGGCACCAGGGCCCTTCGGTCTTTCAGTGGTGTCTTCAGGGAAGTAGCCCTCTCTACCACCCTGCTGCTCTCCTTTGGACAAGGAATTCTTTGTCACAGTTGCCACTAAGCCTGCGCTGGGGCCCAGAGACACAAAGCCAGTCAAGTGCCCTGCCTCAGGCTGATGGGGTAAGGGCCCTCAACTGCTCTACAGCGGCTCTGGACCCTCCTTCCCACAGAAGAAGCCTTTCTGGCAGAGGCAGTTTCACTGCTCTGTCTATTCACATTGAACCAGGCTGGTGGCAGCCTGAACAGAGAGAGAAAGGCTTATGGAATAGGCCATGTTAGAGTATATATTCAGGGCCAGGAGAGCTGTAAGACGCACGTCTGAACCTTATGGTAACTGTTTTGGTGTAGACTCGCTGCATTAGATACAAAAGGGCCTTACTGTCTTCCCATTCGAATGCTAAGAACGCCCCCCTGCGCATTGTAGAGCTCAGGAAATATGAACAGACTGACTGGAGGCCCATTCATATCTCCATCCCTCTTGCCCGCCCCCTTCTTATTCCCAGGAAGGCCTCTCTCATGCCCAGGCAGGACAGCAGCTCATGGGATCAAGGAGGGGATTTCCCACAACTGTGGAGACATCAGGGCGACTCTCTCTCTCTCTGTTTTCTTATGCAGGACTGTCCTAGTTAAGGTTTCTATTGCTGCGATGAAGTAAGTTGGGGAGGACAGAATTTATTTCGAATACACTCCCACATCATAGTCCATCATTGAAGGAAGTCGGGGCAGGAACTCAAGAGCTAGAATCTGGAGGCAGGAACCGATGCAGAGGCCAGGAAGGGTGCTGCTTACTGGCTCACTCAGCTGGCAGCCGGCTTTCTTATAGAATCTAGGACCACCAACCCAGGGATGGCACCACCCACAATGGGCTGGGCCCTCCCTCATCAATCATTAATAGCTGGATATCACAGAGGCATTTTCTCAATTGATTCCCTCCTTTCAGATGACTCTAGCTTGTGTCAAGTTGACATAAAACTGGCTAGCACACAGACACAGAACCATCAAACTACGGAGCCATTAAAGACGACTGAGAAACTTTAGCAAGATTGATGCTCAGTTTTACATGTACATGAATAATCTTCAAAGTGTCACCTGAATTCCACTGGCAGCTTGTGCCACCTGGTTGCTTGTGACAGATATAAAGCACCAAGGCTTGGGAAGAAGCTGTTCTTGAGCAGGACTTCCGGAGGCTCATGCACATAACCCCATCTCCACAGAAACTGGGCCAGGCATGCTACTCCTTAGCTCGGAACCTACTTTCTGGTTTTTTTTTTTTTTTTGCTACTGTGCAACCTTGGATAAGTTAGTTGGTTTTTTGTTTTTAATCTCTGGCATTCTCATATTTATGATGGGGATGAAAAATGCATAGGAATGTTACACAGTTATTAAGGGAGCCACAGTTACAAAACTACCCAGGGAAGCTGGGCATGGTGGTACACACCTTTAATCCCAGCACTTGGGAGGCAGAGGCAGGGGGATCGTTGTGAGTTCAAGGCCAGCCTGTTCTACAAAGCGATTTCAGGACAGCCAAGGCTACACAGAGAAACCCTGTCTTGAAAAACCAAAACCAAAACCAACTAACCGAACAAAAACCAAACAAAACAAAAAACCCAAACTACCCAGGGAAGAATTTGGAATATTCAATAGTCTACTGACTATGTGCCTGATTATCTAGGTGTGGTCCCCTCTGAAATACTGTCTTCCCAAGGGTGCATTCCATTTTATGTCAAAACCAAAGTTCTGCCTTGAACCAGGAAATGAACCTTTTTGTAACTCACCCCCCACCGCCCTCCACCACCCCCACCAATGGAGGAAGACAGAACTCAACAGGGAAAACCTTTTTCTGAATCCAAAGCCGTTTCCCGTTGCTCCCAGCACACTACACTCCATTGGAGACACTTTACAATTCTCACTCAACACAGACTATTTTTAAGGCTAAGAAGACATTTAACAACCCCCCCCCCCCCCACACACACACGCACAGTACCATTCCCAGCCTTGCTTCAACAGGTGGTCCTCATAAGATACTTCCGGACTCCTCACAGCTTTGAGGAGGTTCTCTGGGCAGCTGTTAGGAGCTATACGGTATCTATGTCCCTCTAAAAGCTAACCTTACTTCTTGTTCAGTGAAAGGCCTGCTACTTGCAGTCAAGAGTATGGAAGTACACTGGTTAAGAAGGGACACCTAAGTCTCCCTTCCCAGGAACACAGATTCTGCCAGCCCAGCGAGGGTGGCTCTCCACAGCCCAGCGAGGGTGGTTCTCCCCAGCCCAGCGAGGGTGGTTCTTCCCTGCCCAGTGAGGTGGCTCTCCTGAGCCCAGTGAGGGTGGCTCTCCCCAGCCCAGCAAGGGTGGCTCTTCCTTCACAGGAACATGGATTCTGCCAGCCTAGCAAAGGTGGCTCTCCTGTGGCAGCAGCAGCAGCAGCAGCAGCAGGGACACTAGTTATCACACTGTAACCCCCAGGTGGGTCTTTTCTTTTTTTTTCACTATATAAAACGAGTGCTAGAGGCAATACACAGGAAACTTGGACAGACCAGTATCCTTGGTTGCTACAACGGCAAGATACTAGGCACCTAATGCCACACCTCCCCCTTCTCAAATGCCAGACAAAACATTCAAAAACTTTGTTCTCAGTTACAGAAAAAGGAAAGTGGGCAAGGAGGATGGCTCAGTTGGTAAAGTTGCCATGCAACTACGAGGGCCGAGGTTTTTTATGAGTACCGAGTTCAATCCCCAGCAACCATTAAAAACCAACGACAACAAAAAAAAGCTAGGCATGGTGGCATCTAATACATAGGGATGTAATAGTTCTGGGGAAGTGGAGAAAGGAGATTCCTTGGGGGGGCCGGCCAGCCAGCCTAGTTGAATCACTGAGAACAAGCCAGCTAGATAACTCTATCTCAACAAAGTGGAGAGTGACCAAAGAATGACACTCAGGGTTGACTCTGGTTCCCACACTCACGTGACCTCACATACACCTGCCTGCACATTAATGCGAACATCTGTGCACATACATAGAAGAGAGAGAAGAAAAGCTGGCCATTGGTGTGGCTAGGATATAAAATGCTTCTCCCAGCTCATGGGTTGAAGGTTGGTCCTAGTGTAGCACGTTCAGATGATGCCTCAGGGAGGTGACTGCATCATGAGGGTTCCGACATCTCCAACAGATTAATAAACTTACCAATAGATAACTCCTTTGAGGAGTCATAGCTTAATGAGCTATGGGGAGACTGTGAGCACACAGAAAAGAAATACACACAGTGACTACTCAAACAATAAAGCCTCTACTTTTTTTTTTTTTTTTTTTTTTAAACAAGACAGGGTTTCTCTGTGCAGCTTTGGCTGTCCTGGTCTCCCTTTGTAGACCAGGCTGGCCTCAAACTCAAAGGTGATCCACCTGCCTCTGCCTCCCAAATGCTTGGATTATAGGCCGTATGCCCCCACGCCCAGCAAAGTCTTTTCTTTTAATATCAGTTGGCGTGTACTGTGACGTTGCAGGACACAGGTGCAAAACTCAGGTGTATTTTCAATAATCAACAATTAACTCAGAAGTATTTAGGATGTCAGCTCATGGACAGTAGTAATGTCTTTATGGGAAACAGCACAAACGTCTTCTCATAGAACATAAAGACCCAAGTAGAGAGATTTGCCACAGTTTTAAGGGGGGAGGGCGGGAATCACCGGATTTGCCTATTTCCAATCTTTCAGAGTCCCCCAGAGCCCCCTCCCTCTCCCAGCAGTGCCTAGGGGCTGCATTTGTGCCACCCTAATTCCATGCCCTTTCTCTCTCTTAACTCCGTCCTCCATCACTCTGCTCCCTTGTCCTGCCTGTCAGCTCCCTGCAGGCAGACAATGAATCCTCCTCGTCTTGTTCTTCAAACTTCTTGCTCAGGGATATAGTAATTGTCATCCAGTGCCCACTGCACGCGTGAGTAAAAGAGACACAGATTCATATCTACACATTCCCGCTTACAGGATACCCGTCATCATCAACACAATTTTCATCTAAACGTATCAGATAAGGAAATGAACATAAGTCAGATAAAGTTGTGAAGATCACAGGTTTTGTTTTGTTTTGGGTAGAGCCCCAATTAGGTCTGCAATTCCTAATGCTATCCTGCTTTTTCCTGTTCTCCCCTCATTTGGTCATGGCATTTCAAACAGCTACCATCTTTTTCTCCCATCTCCACATAATACTTCCTACTTCCTTCTCTCTTCTCTACACGGTACTTCCTGTTTCCCCTAAGACGATTTTTCCTTCTGAGCTTTAGCCTGTTGAGCTCCCAGCTCATCTGTCAGGGGGATTTTGACTCACAAGACCCCACTGAATGGAGTGACTCAGCAAAGGTGCCCGTTGGCCACTAGGGAAGGGTTCTCGCTCTGGCAACACAGATCCTACCATAAGCACAGGTGCTCTGCAGTAGCTCTGGCGCAGCCTGCACTGTATACGAAGTTGGCAGCATCTCTGCAGAGGACTCGTAGGGCAACTTGATGACACCATATTTGGACTCTTGGCCAGGGATGGCAATCCATGGCCTCTGCATAGGCCAAAGCACGAAAGCCAGACCTCGTCCAAACAGAACAAGGCCCCACAAAAAAGAAGGTAGGTGTAAAATAATTTGGATTGGTGCAGCAACATCAAATGAGCCCCAAGTACAACATGGCTTCCATACTGACCTCTGTCATGAAGAGCTAAGGCTGTCCCCTCCGAAGCAACACTTTTACTAGATGTCTCACGCCCTGCCAAAAGAGCACTTTGAAAAGAAATGCTTTGCTCCCAAGTATAAATGTAGGCGTTTGAGCACTGAGAAGAGGTAATTAAAAACATATTTTAGTCTTCTTTAAAAATTAAAATATGATCACACACATCCTCGTTTCCTTTCCTTCCTCCAGCTCCTCTGCGTTCCCATAGCCTCCTCTACCCCTAGCTCCTCTCAGGTGCCTGGCTTCTTTTTCTTTAGTCATTACATATGCATATGTAAATATAACCTACGGGGTCTGTTCAATGTTTCTTGTGTGGGTATGATTTCAGGGCTGAATACTTGCTATTCAATAACCAACTAGGGGACTCACCCCGGGGCAAGACTGCTTCTCCCACTCTCAGCAATCCTCAGTTACCTATGGTTTCTTGTCTGGGTGGGGGAGGGGAGGTGTCCTATGAGGTTTCCCCATGTCATGTTATCATGTCTTTTGCTGTTGTCCTTGTTCAGATCTTGTTTAGGCATACATACACACATAGATAACTCATGCACGTACACACACACACACACACACACACACACACACTATTGCTGTGGTAGATCCTGTGCTGTGGTGCTGCGAGCCCCTGGAGGACTGAAGTCAGAGAATCACAGCTGAGTTCCTGCTCAGGGCCCTGTCACCAGTGGCAGGAAGCTGGTCTGCTCAAAGGTGATATGTCATTCCCAGGACACCCAACATTTAGTGGCAGCTTGGTGGAGGTGTAAGAAAGCCCTAGCACTTTGCCTCACCATCACTGGGACCCTCTGGAAGGCCACCCTGGCTCCTGGATTCCAGGAGTATCAGCTGGCTCTCTGTTGTGCCTTCCCATGCCTGGAGGGGTGCCCCTGGCTTTCTCCCCAAAGATGCCCAAATTCATGCAACCTCTAAGCCTGTTTCTTGAGGGACCTAATATGTGACACCTATTGGGCCTGCAAATGTTTCACCACTGTAGCACTTGGTTTTTCTGCTCATTTCTTTTGGGCATAGAATACGGTTGGTTGCCTTTAAAATTTCATAGTACCGAGGCTAGAGATAAGCAAAATAAATAGTAGCCACTTCTCATTTCTGCCTTCCAAAATATTCCTGCTGTCCCCTGTCAATCATATCATATGGCTTAAGTCAAGACCCAGAGCTTACTTAGGGGAAAACATGTAGATGAAATCCTCGGAAAATGGGACTCAAATAAAACATTTAAATTACTTAGAACTTCCCATTAGAGACTCAGGGAGGATTTCCTGGAGGGTCTTCAGAGTTGGGAATGGGCAAGTCAAATGTGGTTTCAAATGTGAAGAAACTACTGATTTGGGATAAAATAGTCTTCCGCCAAATAAGCCAAGTAAGGCATACGTAAGTAATGAATAAGCTGCTGGCAACAGCGCCCCCTGGTGTCACTCTGGTGGTGGTAGCATTACTTTTCTTAGTTCTCTTCCATTATTTATTTCCTTACAATAATTCCTTTCAATGCTCCCAAATTCATTACTTCTTTTTCCAAACTCACTTCTTAAGACATAGTGTCCTTTTATTCCTCTTCCACTCAACACTATTCAGAGACTTCTGATGGCCCAGACTGTGACAAACAGGCACCACATCACTGTCCAAATCACACTCATGACTCATCCCGGTATAGTTTGTTTTCTTTGTCATTCCAGAATCTTCTCAGTTCAATGCAGGCCCCACCATCCTCATTGCCTCTCGGTTTAGTTCCATATCTGACCCTGCTCTCAGCCTTCTCCTCCCCCCACATTTCCCTACATTCCCAATATTGTATGACCAAAGGTGTCCCTAAAGGTCTAGCTTTCCTTCTGGTCATAATTGAGCTTATAAACAAGACAAAACAAGCAACAATAAAGAAGCCGTGGGGCTGAAGGGATGGCCCAGTGGTTAAGAGCATTTGTTGCTACTGCGGAGGACCTGGGTTTGGTCCCCAGCACCCACATGGTGACTCCCAACCATCCATAACTCCAGTTCCAGGGGGATCCAATGTCCTCTTCTGATTTCCTCGGGCACCAGGTATGCATTTGGTACACATGTATACATTCAGGCAAATCATCCATACACATAAATAAAAATCAATCTAAAAACAGATTTAAAAACGGATCACTTGGTGAGCTCTTCATCAGGACTTCCTGCAAATGGTGCTGTGTTGAGGCCTCCCTTGTCCTTAAGGACTTTCATGTCATTAAAATTGATAAAGGGATGGAGGTAAAATATAGAGTGGACATGTTGAAAGGAAGGAAGGGAGGAAGGGAGGGACGAAGGAAGGAAGGAAGGAAGGAAGGAAGGAAGAAAGAAAGAAAAAGAATTCAAATAAAATGTGTTAGGAAGAAAAAGTGACTCTCACCCATAAATAACCCATAATACCAAATGCCACGCTGGGATGAGGTAAGGAGACGACAGACATATGGAATTTGTCTAAAAGGGAGTCCACTGGCTTCCAGATTCAAGGGATTGATGCCTCTGAGTTATTTTTACTGGTAGAGACTCCAGCTCGTGAGAAATCTGTGAGACAGTATCAGCAGTCAACAGTTCACAAACTCTTGAGACAGTCTCCAGTAGAAAAAGGTTTAATTGAGCCTGACGGAAACTATCTAGCAGCTTTTGTAAGTAATTGCTATTGCCCAAAATAGGACTGACTCATAAACTGCACAATTTCAGAAATGATGAATCAATAAAAGTGTTTATAGAAATAGCCTTTTGATGAATTCCTTCAGACTAAAATCTGTGGGACATGTGATAAAGTGAGACTTCTACCATCAATTAGGAAGACTCAAAATCAAACCCAGCCCTCTGGGTAACTGATGCCAGGTTTTGGAAGCGGGAATGACTTGGAAGCATCCTCTCCAAGATCAAGCGCATCATAGCTCTGGACCTGAGTCTGGGGATGGGCCAGTTCGAAATCACTTTAATTTCCAGCCACGGTAACAGCCAAGTGAGCACCTGTGGGAAGGATTGTAAGCTTTGTCACAGGTGAAAGCAATCTTGGCAGGCTTTGCCTTTGGACACACCATGGATAGTTCTTGAGATTAACCTTGAGACAGACTGGGTGGAGCCATCCTGGGCCTGGAATTCAGGAAGCAGACCTGGGGACTCCACCTGGACTATTGTGTTTCTAATCGACCCTCAGTGGGAGAGAGAGACTGCCCCCACACATGAGAGACAGGCAGGCAGAGAGGACAAGAGGAGGCAACAGGTTCGGACCAAGCTTGAGTGCGCGTGGATCAGGAAAAGGATCAGCGAACAGGCCAGACTAGCACGTAGGCCAGAGACACCTAGGGAACTGTCTCATGGAACGGATACCAGAAGGTTCACTCTTGTTTCCCTTTAACCTTTTTTCCCTTTTGTGCAAGCTAGTTGGGTTATATAATAAAGTTTAATTGTTAAAAAATAAAGCCAACAAACACTTGACATAATATGTCAAGGTCACTAAGAAGAAATCTAGCAGTGCAGTGTTGGGAGGCAGCACAGCTCCTCGTCCTGCCTGTATGCTCAAAGAAAAATGCATCAGCAGTTACAGTGAGGAAGGAATTAACCTGGAAGTGTGATTCACAGAGAGCGCAAGTAAATGTTACATTTGCTCTATGGTGCCGTGTTCATAGCAAATGACTCTTGAGCCTCCATCAGAATCTAAAGGATCTTTTAATGTGTATTTTGTGTGTGTGTGTGCATGATCATGTGTGTGCATGTGAATACAGGTATACATGTGCCATGGCTCATGTGTGCTGCTCAGAAGATAACCTTGGACGTTGGCCTTTGCTTCCCACCTTGTTGGAAGTGAGGTCTTTTGTTTGCTGCTGCATATACAAGGCTAGGTGGCCTGTCCGCTTTGGGCGACTCTCTGCCTCTCCCTCCTATCTCACCAAGGGTAAGCTGGGTGATTGCACCATATCAGCCTTGTGTGGCCTCTAGGGGTCTGAATTCTAGCCCTCATCTTTGTATACCTAGCACTTTTATCTACGGAGCCATTTATTCAGTCCCAAAGGACCTTTTAAGCCATCAACAGATGTGTGATTATTTTTCTAACAGTTATGGTATGTAAGTATACCTATTTAAAACACCTCCCTGCACCACAACTTGAGTAGCACTGAGCTAACCAGAATGTCAGTTAACACTGCATTGAAAATGCATGTGGGGCTGGAGAGATGGCTCAGAGGTTAAGAGCACTGACTGCTCTTCCACAGGTCCTGAGTTCAATTCCCAGCAACCATATGGTGACTCACAACCCTCTGTAATGTGTTATGATGCCCTCTCTGGCCTGCAGGTGTCTATGCAGGCAGAGTACTGTATATTAAATAAATAAATACATACATAAATCTTTAAAAAAGAAAATGCATTTTGTATAAAATTACTGGGCTGTTACAATCTTCTGGGTTTTTCCTGAAATGCTTTATAGTTAGTGAGCAAGTAAACAAACAAACAAACAAACAAAATACCCTAAATACGTAAAATTTGCATGTCATAGCATTTCAGGTCTGAGAAAAAAAATATATCCTGAAATTGACTCAATACAGTTTCTTTAATGTTTTTGGTTGCCTGCCACATGAAGCTGGAGGGAGAATCTTTTACGTGATGCTTCAGGTGTACGTATTTTAGAGCCTGTCAGGTTTTGAATGTTTAGGTTTGGCCATTTCTGTCCGGATTAACAACTACTTATAAACGTTCTCTGCGTTGCTAGTTTGTACATCCTGTCTGGGACCGCACATGGGAAGTCCTAGAGTACCAAGCTAGAGGCAATGGAAATTTTAACTTATTTTTTTATCATCAAGCAGGATCAAAAACTTGCAGCGGTCAAGCAGAGTGTGACGAGGACTTGAGCCATTCAACAGGAAGTGTGCATGGCTTAGGAGCAGGCTGCTGGAGGAGAGTCATGAGTTGGTCCAGACAGAACTCTCCCGGTCCCTCTGTCCTGTCTGAGACTGGGGACTTGGCTTGTCCCCCAGGATACCACCTAGCGTCGCTCTGTGTGCTACGTCATGCTGTTATCCCTCCCGTATGCGAATGCTAGTCTGGCTTTATACTGAACTTGGAAAATATATGGTGATAAATAAAAGCAGCATAAAGTTATACTGAAGTGTCTGCTAAATTAGCTAGTGCTTTCATTTGCTTAGCCCTAATTTAGCTAGCCTAAACTATTTACTTATTTTACATGTATGTAAACCATGTATGTATTATGCGTGTATATGTATATATGCAAGCCACTGTGTACATGTGGAGGTCAGAGGACAGCTTACAGGAACTGGTTTTCTCCTTCTACCATGTGGGTCTTGAGGACTGAGCTCAGTTTACTAGGCTTCACAGCGTGGTCCTTTACCCACTGGGCTGTCTCACCAGCCCCAAGGCATTTTTATTTTTAATGAGGCGTGTCAGCACTGATGCTGAACCTTTGCATCCTTTCTCCACTGCATCCTGCTCCCTGGAGCTAGCACGGGAAGCTGTGGTAGATATCTGTGCTCTCAGATGTATGTTTTGTGTTTTGCTGAAAGTTTGCATAGCAGTCACATGCCTTTCACAGCTTTCCTCCCTTTGTGTTGCTCTGGGATCTGTCCATGTTCACACATGCGCATCTAATTTCTTCATAACCGTTGTGAGGTGAAGTGTGTGTGTGTGAGTGTGTGTGTGTGTGTGTGAGAGAGAGAGAGAGAGAGAGAGAGAGAGAGAGAGAGAGAGAGAGAGAGAGAGAGAGAGAGAACAGATGGCTGTTCAGAAGAGTGCAGCTAAAAGTAGGATTGCTTGCTTAAATTCGTGTGTGCCTCTTTTCATTTTACCAGTCAGTTTTCTGTCTTTAAGCTTTGCTTATCAGTTCGCACGGTTTCCACCTCTAAATAATTCTTCCTTCGGCTTTTCTAGGGCAGGATAGCTGTGTTAAATAAGCACCATAATTTTTCTTCAGAAGGCTATGCTGGACACTTGAGGCTCGTAGACCCTTCCATGACCGAGCTTGTTTCCAGGCTTTGGGCTAGAACTCAGGATGGACAATAAAGACCCTTGTTTTTCAGAGGTGTGTGCTGATTGTTTGGGGTCTCTGGGCATTGACTGGTGCCAGCTGGGTAGGGACTGGTAAATGGCTCCTTTGAGAAAAAAGACAAACAGAAATAAAGAAATTCCAGTGCTAACTGGGGAAACTGTTTTCATAATTCAATTTTGTTTTACATAACCTTGTTCCCCAAATGTTTGCAATTTAGCCCTGTGAACTGCTAGCGTTATTAAACAGTCACCAAATGTTGCGCAGACAGCTCAGCAAAAACTCACAAACGGACAAACCATTTTATGACCATTGTCTCACCTCAAGGGTGACTCGCCGTTCTGTTTCAGGTCCCCAGGGGCCCCGGGTAACAACATCTGTACTTTTTAAAGGCCAGCTTTGTACCTCACCTGTGCATCAATTCCCCCTTTTGACTTCTGCCTCTAAACGCAAGCCAAATGTTTGGTTGCACATCTGGTTTCCGGGGCTCCACTGGGTACTGAGGGCAGAAGCTTGAACACTTTGCCGCTCCCTCCTCCCACCCCATTTTAACTGATGTTAATTGAGTTCTGGGAAGGTTTAGAATGTTAAATTCTTAGAGAAAAAGGAGATGAAAGGAAGCAAAAAAAGAAGAAAAGGAGCAGGCAGTGAGAAACTGTGACCAAAACAGAAGTTAAAAGTTAAATGACGGTGGAAACACTTCAAACAAACCAGCTCGGAAAAATCACTACGCTTCCATTTCATGTGCTTCCCTCAATTTATTTCCGGATGGCATCTGATTTCATTTAGAAGATAGAAGATTGTTGCTAAGACATTCTAAAAACAACCGTAAGAGAGAAGAAGGTCGTGGAATGAGTTCGTGATGGTTGATTTGGCAACAGAAATCGCTACTGCCATTTGCCACAATAACACACGACGCGGTGTGGCTGAGTAACAGATCAGTTTCTAATAATCAGAAGTGATCACAGATTGGCCAAGACCTGGTGACAGGCAGCCACTTTAAACTAATGGCTAACTATTTTCTAGCTTTCCGAGTCCTTGATATGGTCTGGGTTACTATGAGCAATAGGCAGGGTGACATAAAATACGTAACGCTGCTAAAGGGCTCTGCACACAGAGGCCCTGCTTTGGAAAGGTTCCTTGTAGAGATCTGATCCTGTTCATGACAAATAAGGTGCAACAGTCATGGACGCTTGGCACCAAAGACCACCCAGGTCATACTTCTTACCTCCTGCAGGAATCCCATTTGCACTTCCTAGTGAGGACTGACAGCTGCTTCTGAAACATTTGCAGGGATGCGAGCTCTTTGCAGCTGGAGGCAATTCTACTTTCTAGAACATTTTCCTTCGAGTGGACTGAATATCTTCCATTACTTCAACTCATTAGTCAAGTTCTGTCACCGAGACGTACAAAGCAGGTAGGTTCGTATTTTCCCAAGCACCCTTTCTGCCGTTCTCTGCCCAACCTCCTGCAGGGTAAGCCAACTTTCTGCCCCCTGAACTCCATTTTTTTTTTTTTAAAGCAGAGTTGGAGATTAGATTTAAGCACAAGGATTAATAAAATGAAAGGCGCTTGGGGAGGGGGGGAGACATACCTAAGTGTTGGTGTGGGCTTCTCAGGGGAGTGTCACTCCAATGGTGTGCCCTTTTGATAGGAACCGTAGACCACAATGGTCCAGGCAGCCATCCAGGAGTTTTGTTCAAGTTTAGCACAGCCCACCTTAAAACACCTTTCCAAGAACAGAATACAATACGGACTGACCAGACCTGCGAAGGGAACTTGATTGCTCAGGACTCCCGTGTCTATGAATGCAAAACAACAACAACAAAAAAACCCCAAAAAACCCCTAGATATCCCCTTTAAGCATTTTCATGGCACTGCCAGTCTTTCACTGAAGGCCAGCTTGGACTTCCAGGCCAGTCTGAGATGAGCTGCAGAGTGCTAGACCTAAAAAGAACCATCTTCTGTTCTGAAGACATTGACATCTGTCCAGCTCGCTTTTTTCTAGTCCCTCAAGCAGCTACCACATTTATACTGTACATCTCCTCGGGGCAAGAATTAATCCTTTTTTAATCCTTTTAATCCTCAGAGCGGCTCATTGCCTCTGTGAGGTCCAAATGCTCATCCTGTTACAGACCCTTTGACCTTGAACCCAGGATTGCCCACATGACAAACACACCCCTTTACACCACTCCCCTGGCCCACCCCCGACCATCTGTCCTGCTTCCCTGATTATCTGTGGGCCAACAAGGCATCAAAGCTGGGGAGGTGGCTCTGC